>NW_005871413.1:414596-436629 GCF_000147115.1 Myotis lucifugus
GTTTTGTGTCTCTGTCTGTGTGTGCTGCTTCCATGGATTTACTTTTTCTATGTCTGACACCTAATTTATTATTATTTAAAAGCATCCTGAGATAAATTCTCTGGGTTTTCCCAGATCCCCTGAGGAGCTTTTAGAAATGCTTTCAGGTGGGCTTTCCCCCATGGAGTTGGACAGCTGCTCTGGGTGGGGCGTCATTGGTGACTGAGGGCCTCCAGGTGAGAATGGGGATTAGCATGAGGGTTACAGGATGCCTTTGTGTGAGTGGGGAGCAAGCTTTGTTCAAGGGAGGTAAGGGGGTCCTCTGTTTCGGGCATCAGGACAGCAGCTCACATTCTCATTTCTGTAGGAGGTTGTGGAAGTCTTTGGGAGGAGAGACACATGAAGACACACATTCAAAATTTTACAGTGTGGTCTGCATCTAGGAGCTCATTGTTCCTCACTCTCTCCTGTGACCAAGGACAGAAGGTTTCCTCATTTTCAGGTCCTTCTGACTGTGAATGTGACTCCTCAACATAGTGTTACCTGAGGAAACATCCCAGACCCCGATCAGGACCACGACCAAATGGCTGCTTCTCAGGTAAAAGATGTGTCCTTGGTAAGAGGCTGTTTGCTTTTGTTAGAACATCTGTGTATATATTTATCTTTCCCTCCCCATGCCTGTGTCCCCTCTGCTGCCTGTTACAGTCTGTCCTGCTTCCCACAGCTGGCTGACTCAGTGCTGCTTCTCCCTCTGCTCGCTAAACCCCACATTCTGTCCCTGCACTCCCTCCCTCAATTCTTCACCCTGAACCAGTCTCTGCCTGAAGTGACTCCCCTTTTTTGCCTCCACTTCTGTCCACCAGGACCCCTCTCCCTCTCACTCCCCTTCATCTCTCTGGGGCTCCTTCCTCTCTTCCATATTTCTCTACTTTTGATGTTCTTGCCTTTCCAGGTTTTTTTCCTTTCCTTATTTGTTTCCTTTTTTATTTATTTTTTATTTATTTTTCAAATATATTTTATTGATTTTTTTTCAGAGAGGAAGGGAGAGGGATAGAGAGTTTGAAACATCGATGAGAGAGAAACATCTATCAGCTGCCTCCTGCACACCTCCTACTGGGGATGTGCCCACAACCAAGGTATATGTCCCTGACCAGAATCAAACCCGGGATCCTTCTGTCCGCAGGCCGACACTCTGTCCACTGAGCCAAACCATTCAATGCCTTTTTCCTTTTTTCTTATCATAGTCAGTGTCAGCAGTTTCTATTATTTCCCTCTCTTTTTTAATGTATGTTTTTATTGATTTCAGAATGTAAGGAATAGGAAGAGAGAGAGAAACATCAATGAACAGAGACAATCATTGATCAACTGCCTACTGCATTCCCCCCACTGGGTATCCAGTTTGAAACCTGGAGTGTGCCCTGACCAGGAATGGAAAACTGCCCTCCTGGTTCAGAGGTCAACACTCTATCTCTGAGCCTCACTGGCCAGGCTGTATTTCTCCTTTTTCTCAGAGCCTTCTCTGCCTTCATTTTATGCAGCCTCCCCAAGGTCAGGAAGCATTCCCTCCTTTAATCAACAACTTTCAACTACTCAGAACATCCCTTTTGTGACAGATCCACCTGGAAAGGCAGGCATGTCTAACATCCCTATTGGGATGGGGGCAGAGGCTCTTGTGTCTTGAGGAAGGGAAATGTAGATTTTAGATTCGAGTGGCTGCCGCATCAGCTCTTGGTCGGGTAAAAAATGAACATTTTACTGCTCAGGATAGCTCAGAAAGTTCAGAAAGAAGAGTAAATAGTAAATAGAAGTGTCTTGCTCATTAGATTAGTACGAAATACTTAGCAGGTAAATATTCTGTTACCTTACAGAACATGAGAAGTACCTGTGGATTGACACTTGCAAAAATTGATGTTTATTTGTGATCGTTTCCACATAATTCCTTCTTTATTGAGGTATATTTGGGTGTAATGTCACAGCAGTGGTGACCTGACCTCCTCAGGCACAAGGTATAGTAGCGATTTAATGAAATTTGTGCAAAGACCATCACTTCACATCTGGAAATGTCCCTCTTAGTTTGCGTTTCCTTTGGAAAATGAAGGACTTACTTTTATTTCGTACAGATCATTGGCTTTTGCATGGGAGCTTTAACTAATCAGGTTTGATTCTTTAAATTTTCATTATATTCTATATTCCCATCATGGACATACCCTATATGATCACTTTTTGTATTTCCTAGGAAGTTTCCAAGAATGATATTATTAATGTATATTCAATTTCATTAAATTTCTACGAAATAGCTCTCCACTAATGATACATAAAAATTTTGAAGGAATTGTACTGATAAGAAAAATTAGTTCCCCCAGGCTGGTGTGGATTAGGTTTCAATTCTTGGTCCTGGTCCTGGGTAAGTAGTTCCTGGGTATCTGTGGTAGGCAGCGAATCCATGTATCTCTGTGTCTCTTTCACATTGATGTTTCTCTCTATCTCTCTTTGTCTCTCTCTGTCTCTCTCTCTCTCTCTCTGTCTCTGTCTCTGTCTCTCTCTGTCCTTTTCATCCCTCTACCTCCCTGCCTTCCACTCTCAAAAACTCAATGGAAAAAAATCTCCCCACGTGAGGATTTACAACCACAAAAAGGAAACTAGGTTTAACTTGTTTTGTATCCTTATGTTTCTCTCCTTATCCTATATAATAAAGAGGTAATAGTCAAATGGTCTTCACGCCCTCATGCCATCAGGCTGTGGTGCCTTCATGCTGTCACAATCCATCACCAGGAGGTTGCATGCGTGTGTAGGCGGATCCCGATGTCATGGCAAGGTTGGGGGTCCCCCCTGAGGCTGCACCCCCTGCCTCAGCACCGGGATGGGAGGCTGGATCCCCCACCTGGCAGAGCTTTACTTTGGTGGGGCCGGCTGGGTGTTGGTGTTGCCGAATGGAGGTGTGTCCAGCCGGACACTTCTGTTATAGAGAAAGGGAAAATAGCAATATTAAAATATTACCTTTAATTTCCTTTTAATGTGTACGAATTTCATGCACCAGGCCACTAGTTTGTTTATAAAACACAAAGAGGATCATACACAAATATATTCATGAGATTTACAGAATCACTAAACCATCTTGATTTCATAGTTGTAAAATGTGTGTCTCTGTGCTTTAACTGTTAACATTATTTCAGCTATTTTTTCTTTTTTTTTCCTCAAGTACATATTTATCTATTTCAGAAATGAAGGTAGAGGTAGAGAGAGATAGAAATATCAATGATGAGAGAGCAATATTGATCGGCTGCCTCCTGAACACCCCACACTGAGGATTGAGCCCATAACCTGGTCATGTGCCACGACCAGGAATCTAATCATTGACCTCTTGGTGCATGGTTCAGTGCTCAACCACTGAGCAACACCAGCTGGACCACGCAGAATAATCTTGTTCTAAGATTATTCATAGTAAGTTTCTAAATAGGATTGTAGTTCCTATGTGTCCTATTCCATGAGAACTCAATTCCATTAACAAACCTTTTTAGTTCAAAGTTCCATATGAATTTTTTCTTGTGTTTTCTTTTTCTGAGTATTCAAATGTATGGCACATGATGCACAAACATTGGCATCATAGGTAAAAAGTGATCTTGTGACACATGTGGAAAACACAGGTCCCATCTCAGAACCTGGATCAGAATCTGTGCCTCTACAGAAGTTCATTTCTTTGTGGTCTACTTCACACTTGAGAAGAAGTCCTTATACTTCCAAGCGAGCATGACATTTCCAGCTGAAAATGACATACACCACTGACCCTGAGCAATGCAAACACAGCATTCAGAAATCTATATGCCTGTGTCTATACCTTTATTTTATTATTTATTTATTTTAAAATATATTTTTATTAATTTTTGAGAATAAAGGAAAGAGAGAGAGAGAGAGAGAAACATCAATGATGAGAGAGAATTATTGATCGGCTGCCTCCTGCTCACCCCCTACTGGGGATTGAGCGTGCAACCAGAATTAATCCCGCGACTTTTTTTTTTACTATTTTTTATTTTATTTTATTTTATTTTGTTTTATTTTATTTTTCCTCATCTGAAATTTTTCCATTGATTTTTAGGGAGAGTGGAAGAGAGTGGGAAACAGAGATAGAATCATCGATGTGAGAGAAACACATAGATTGGTTGCCTCCGACTAAAGCTCGTGCCCTGACTGGGATTGAACCCAGGACCCTTTGGTCCGCAGGCCGGCGCTCCATCCACTGAGCCAAACCGGTGCTAGGGCAATCCCAGGACTCTTAAGTGCCTAGTCCGACACTCTATCCACTGAGACAAACTAGCCAGGTCTTTACCTTAATTTTAAAGTTTTTTTTCCTGTAAACGTAAATCTATATCTAGGATTTGTGGACATATGTCATCCTCATTTGTCAGTGTTTGAAATCATATCAAGGAAAGTTACTGGGGTAAAGTGATCTTATTGGGTAATTCAGGATACTCCCATAGGTCCCAATCTCTTTTCCTAAGACTGTTTTCATTGTGCGTGATATTATGAACTCTTCTGGTAACCTCTTGGTAAATATTTATTTTCTTTCAGGGACCTTTGACCTTCAGGGATGTGGCCATACATTTCTCTCAGGAGGAGTGGGAATGCCTGGACCCAGCTCAGCGGAAATTGTACCTGGATGTGATGGTGGAGAACTGCAGCAACCTGGCCTCCCTGGGTGAGGATGACTTCCTTCCCGAGTTCCTACTCCACCCACAGGTTTTCCTTTATTATTTTAACATCTCTAGGGGCTTTTGCTTTGTCTTTTAAATTCTTGTTCTCAAGGGACAAATTGAGCCCTAGCTCCTTTGGCTCAGTGGATAGAGCACTGGTCTGCAGACTGAAATGTCCTAGGTTTGATTCTGGTCAGGGCCGATGCCAGGGTTGCTGGCTTGCTCCCTAGTGGGGGTCGTGCAGGAGATATCCTATCAATGATTCTCATCATTGATGTTTCTCTTTCTCTCCCTCTCCATTGCCCTCTGAAACCAATAAAAAAAAATATTTTTTTAAAAAAGAACAAATTGGGGGTCCTTGGGATATAAAAGAAAGGCTTTTTGATGTATGTGAATTAAGAACTCAGTGTTTGCACACATTACGTGTTGTCTACACTTATTAAGGTACTATCAGAAAAGAATATTTTAGAAAATCATTTTTTAGAATATTGTAATATTCTACCACGTCTTCTGGCCAGAGGACAGTCTGGATTGGAAATGGGAAAGCCTCTATAAAAATTCACACTCCATTTTCTTTTATTTTTTGATTTGTAAAGATTTTGTTGAATTCAGGGAGGAAGGACGAGTTAGGAGAGATAGAAACTTCACCTGGGCATTAATTGATTTTTTTATATGTGCCCTGACCATATGTGTTCTCTGTATAAATTGCCGGATATGGAATCACTGGTTTCCTGGTATCTTTATTAAGTATTGGAAAATCATTGTGTTTTGTTAGTGGCTACACCAGTGTGTTTATAATGTTGCTGACAGTACATCAGTGTTCTCATTTCTCCACTTAATTGGTAATACTTGTCACTTTTTATTGATTTATGGATGATTGGCATCCTGTCACGTGTTCCGTGGTATTTCAGGTGGTATGCATTTACGTTTCTCTGATGATGAATGAGTTGAACAGTTGAACATCATTTAATATGTCTATTGGGAATCTTTATATCCTGTTTGGGAAATGTCTATTCAGGTACTCTGCCCATTTTCCCATCATATTGTCCTCTTGTATTTTTATGGTTTTCCCGTCTTACTTTTAAGTCTTTTATCCATTTTGAGTTTATTTTTGTGTATGGTATGAGTTGGTGGTCTAGTTTCATCTTATTGCATGTATCTGTCCAATTTTCCAACACCATTTCTTGAAGAGACTGTCTTGACTCCATTGTATGCTCTTGCCTCCTTTGTCGAATATTAATTAGGCATAGTGGTTTAGGTCGATTTCTGGGTTCTTTATTCTATTCCATTGATCTATATGTCTGTTCTTGTGCCAGTACCAAGCTGTTTTAAGAACAGTGGCTTTGTAATATACAGTTTGATATCTGGTATTGAGACCCCACCTACTTTGTTATTCTTTCTCAGGGTTGCTGCAGCTACTCGAGGTCTTTTTTTATTCCAGATGAATTTTTGGAACGTTCATTCTAGATGTGTGAAATATGCCATTGGTAATTTAATGGGGATTGCATTGAATCTATAGATTGCTTTGGGTAGTTTGGACATTTTGATGATGTTGATTCTACCAATCCATGAACACGGTATGTTCTTCCAACTGTTATGTCTTCCTCTATCTCTTTTTTCAGTGTCCTGTAGTTTTTCACATATAAGTCTTTTACCTCCTTAGTTAAGTTTATTCCTAGGTATCTTAATTTTTTTGGTGCGATGGTAAATGGGATTGCTTTTTTAATCTCACTTTCTGTAAGTTCACTCTTGGTGTAAAGAAATGCCATGGATTTCTTTCTTTTTTTTTTTTAACATATTGATTTTTTTACAGAGAGGAAGGGAGAGAGATAGAGAGTTAGAAACATCGATGAGAGAGAAACATTGATCAGCTGCCTCCTGCACATCTCCACTGGGATATGCCCGCAACCAAGGCACATGCCCTTGACCGGAATCGAACCTGGGACCTTTCAGTCCGCAGGCCGATGCTCTATCCACTGAGCCAAACCGGTTTCGGCACCATGGATTTCTTGGCATTAATTTTGTATCCTGCTACATTGCTGAATTCATTTATTAAGTCCAATAATTTTTTTTTAAATTCTTTATTAGTTAAGGAATTACTAATGTGTCCTCATCCCCCACATTAACCTCCATCCTCCCCTCCGCCCCCACTCATGCTCTCATCCCCCTGTTGTCCATGTCCATTGGTTTGGCTTCTATGCATGCATACAAGTCCTTTGGTTGATTTCTTCCCTTTGCCCTCTCCCTCCCCTACTTTCGCTCTGGGGATTAATAGTCTGATCGCTGTTTCCCTGTCTTTGGATCTGTTCCTGTTCATCAGTCTATGTTGTTTTCTATATTCCACAAATGTGTGAAATCATGAGGTATTTATCTTTCTCTGACTGGCTTATTTCACTTAGCATAATGCTCTTCAGTTCCATCCATGCTGTTGCAAAAGGCAAGAGTTCCTTCTTTTTTACCTAAGCGTAGTATTCCATTGTGTAGATGTCCTCACATGGGCCATCTCAGCCTCACTGGGACCGTCTCAGCCTCACGGGGACCGTCTCAGCCTCACGGGGACCGTCTCAGCCTCACGGGGACTGTCTCAGCCTCACGGGGGCAGTTTCAGCCTCACTGCGACCGTTTCAGTCTCATTGGGACCGTTTCAGCCTCACAGCAGTTCCATTTTGCTGACCCAGCTGGGTCCGGCTCCGGCTTTCTTCGAACCTGAGTCTGCTTCTTGAGTGTGTCCGTTATGGGTGCAAGGAGTTGAAATCTGCAGTTTGTTGGGTTATGCTGCAAAAGCGCAGGTGGTTCCTATTGTGCCATTGGCACAACTTGGATGGAGCTGTAAATTGAGTAGGGTGGGGTTTGAGGGAGTCAACAGGGCGGAGCAAATAGTAGTGGCGTCTCCGTAGCTCCTCGCCTCTCCACGACTCCAGGACTTCGCGTCCCCTACTGCCCGCGAGCAGCTGTGCGACAGAGCCTCCCTCGCTTTCCGACCCACTGCAAGGCTGTGCTGCCTCTCCCCGTAGGGTTCTGGTGCCTCATAATCCCGCCCCGAACAAGCTCAGTGGATTCGAGAGTTTGTAAAAGCACAGGAGGTTCCTTTCGTGCCTCTAGCACAGCTTGGATGGGGATGTAAATGGAGTAGGGTGAGATCCCAGGGAGTTACCAGGGCCGAGCAAATAGCAGTGGCGTCTCCTCGGCTCTTCGCCTCTCCGGGACTTTGCGTCCCCTACTGCCGGCGAGCAAGGGAGAGATAGAGAGTTAGAAACATCAATGAGAGAGAAACATCGATCAGCTGCCTCCTGCACACCCCCTACTGGGGATGTGCCCGCAACCCAGGTATATGCCCTTGACCGGAATCGAACCTGGGACCCTTGTGTCCGCAGGCCGACGCTCTATCCACTGAGCCAAATCAGCTTCGGCAAAATGACACTTTAAAAAATGGTAAAATGGTAGTAGTAGTAATACTGGTTAAAAATAAAAATGTAGTAATTAAAAAGGTAAAATCAGGTGATGAAAAATGAAAAAAAAGTAGTTTCTTAATTAAAAGGTGAAAAAAGAATTTTAAAAAATGTGTAGTAGTGAAGGTACTTCAGTTCCTCTACTCTTCTTTTTGGCAAGCCTTAGTCCTGCCAGGTATTCAGGAGAGTGTTGAATTTCCCTGCAATACACTGTTCCTCCATGTTGTAAACCACAGTCCTGATTTTAAGGCAGGCCATATTTGTTTCCCAGACTGCCTTTATTTGTATTTACAGAAGAGTCAGTTCGTGGATCAGCCCCTGGGTGGCAGTGTTTCTGGATTGACCTCCAAGGCTAGTCCTCTCTATCCAGCAGTTAGGGTTTATTTCCCTGTCACACTTCAGACTGGTTTGGGAGAGTCGACTGCATTAGAGCCTGTTCTTTAATCATTACTCCCCGCTCTGTTTCCCAAGTTCCAAGAAAACAACTTTTCCCTGCAGTCTCTGCGAGTGACCCCAACTGGGCAATCCCATGCACTTGGTTTAATAATCAAACGCAAATATTTAAGGGGAAGAGAAAAAACAAGAGCCTGAGAAGTTGCACGAATTCGCAACCCTCCACCTTCCAGCTCTGTGCGTGCAGTCTCTTCCGCGTTTCCTCTCTCCCCTGGCACTAAGCACTCGGCATACTGACAAAATCCAAGTCTGCGTTTTTGCATCCAGTCCAGCTATGGGCTTATTTTTAGCGTTCCCTTCTGCCAGCCGCCCTGTTGGAGCCCTTCCACACTCGTGGATCATGCTGGCCCCAACGGCCTCGGACTTTGTGGGGCGCAGATTTCCCCTGTGCGCGTTCCTCTCTCCAACCTGAATTGCAAACCACACCTTTAGGCGAAATCTGAACTTTCTGTGAGGAGAAGCAGGACTCTTCTGAGTCCACATAGTCGCGATGCTTGAGATCTGTTGTTTCCGGGTTAGTAGCCGATCTCTGGATGTTGTGGATGCCGTGTCTTTGGATGTATATGCTTCCAATAACAGCCACTCAAGATGGCGCGGTCTCCGCAGCTGAGCCGGCGCTCTGGGAGAGATTTCAGCCGCAGTCTCCAACCGTCCCCTTTCTCTGGGAGTCCTCTGTCTTTCCCGGCTGCAAACTGTCTCCTAGCTGAATATCTTCTGTTTATTCAGGCTGTATGATACCCGTTTCAGCTGCTCACCCTTATCTGCTCCGGGACAAGGCACGGAACACATCCGTCTATACTTCTGCCATTTTCCTGTCGGTGTTTAATGCCTTTTGACTATTATGCTTTGTTTACCTTTCCTCTTAGTGCTAGTATAAAAAATTAAATATCATAAAAAATTTTCTTTATGGCCTAGCCAGATGGCCTCAGTGGATAGAGTGTCAGCCTGTGGACAGAAGAGTCCTGGATTGGAATCTGATGAAGGGCACATGAGCAGGTTGCAGGCTCCATCTCCAGTAGGGGCCATGCAGGAGGCAGCCATTCAGTGAATATCTTAATGTTTCTATCTCTCTTTCCCTCTCCCTTCCTCTCTGAAATCAATAAAAATGTATTTGTAAACAAAAACATTTCTGTAACTTGTCATTTAATAGATTGACTTATTATGAGCTTTATGTTTCAATCTTTTATCCACTTTGGTTTAATATTTGTATATGGTGTTTAATAACAGTCCAACTTTACTCCTTCTTTTACACATAGACATCTAAGTATCTCAACACTATTCGTATGTGTGAGAATCTGCTTTACTTCTTTGGTGGTATAAGCACCCTTGTAGGAGATTATTTTACCTCATGGGTGAGAAGTTGTAAATAGGCTCTTTGTTCTACAGTGCTTCTTTTTTGTAGTTGTTGTTAATCCTCACATGAGGACATTTTTTCCATTGCTTTTCAGAGAGAGTGGAAGGGTGGGAGCAAGGAGGGGGGAGAGAGAGGGAAACATTCATGTGAGAGAGACACATCAACTGGCCCCCTTCTACTCAAGCCTCAACCCAGATGGGGTGGGAATTTGCAACTGAGGTATGTGCCCTTTAAAGGGAAATTGAACCTGCCACCCTTAAGTTCACAGGATGATGCTCTAACCCTGAGCCACACTGGCCAGGGCCTACCGTGCTCCTCTATTTACCTGTGTCTTAATGTGTAGATGATACTTTTGGATGGCACCAGTTTGGAAATATTTGTTTTTTTTAAATCAGGAAGCATGATGCCTTTAAGGTTATACTGTGTCTCATGTTAGTTTTGGTTCCCTGGTGTCCTGTGTCATTTCATATCAATTTCAGGATGAGGTTTGCTAATTTCGTGGAAAGTGCCATTGAGACGTGGATAGTGATTGCTTTGAAAGTTTATGTGAACCTTGGGTACTCGTGACAGCTTATACTGTTAGCATTCCAATATAAGGTCATTGCATGTGTAGTTCATTTATTGAGTTCTTTAAAGACACCCAGCACTACTGTATACTTTATTTTTATTGGTTTTAGAGGAAGAGAGCCATGGGGCGAGAGCGGGCGGGGGGAGTGGGGAAGAGAGAGACACACAGAGAGAGAGAGAGATACATTTACTTCCCCACTTAGTTATGCATTCATTGGTTACTTTTTAATATGCCCTGAGCACAGATTAAAACTGCAATGTTTTGGTATAAGGACCACACTCTAAACAACTGAGCTACTGGGTAAGGAAAGAATATCCTTTTCTTATCTGTGGTTTAGGCACCCTGGGTGAAGATCTTTAGACCTTTCCAGGAGCATGTCTATGAAGGCCTTTTATTCTACCTTGCTTCATTATTTCTCTTAATGTCTGTATTACAGGTTTTTTATTTCTTCGTTTATATATTTTTTTATTAATTTCAGAGAGGAAGGTAGAGGGAAAGATAGAAATATCAGTGATGAGAATCATTGATAGGCTGCCTTCTACACGTTCCCTAGTGGGGATCAAGATGGCAACCCTGGCACGTGCCCTTGACCGTAATTGAACCTGGGAACCTTCAGTTCACAGGCTGGTGCTCTATCCCCTGAACCAAACTGGCTAGACCTGTATTACAGTTTTTTTGATAACAGAAGCATTGAAGTATGTTTAAAAATCAGGAAGCCTGAAGCCTTTAATTTCATACATTCTTTTCACAGATCTCTTTTCACTTGGTTACATTGAGCCCTGTGACATTCACATTAATTGTAGAAAGAGATTTTCTATTTCCACCAAAAGTGTCATTGGGACTTTGATAGGGATTGCTTTAAATGCTTAGGTTACTTTGGGTACTAATGACAGCTGATACTGTTAGCCTTTCAGAGTAGGGTCATGGAATGTGTTTTCCAACTTAGTGATTTGTTCTTTAATTATAGCCGTCAATGTGTGTGTATATGTTTTCTTTTGTTAACCCTCACACTTTTTTTCCCCACACTGAGTTTTAAAGAGAGGGAGAGGGCAATAGGGATAGAAACAGAGATAGAGCATAAAATATCGATGGTGAGAGAGACGCATTGTTTTGCTTCTCACACATCCAAAACGGGGTTGAAGTTGAACCTGCAACCGTTTGGTGGGTGCCCATGCTCTCACCACCAAGCACACTGCAGAGAGCAGCCAGTAGTATTCTATACTTTACAGCAGAGGTCCTCAAACTTTTTAAACAGGGGGCCAGTTCACTGTCCCTCAGACCGTTGGAGGGCCAGACTATAGTTTAAAAAAAAAAACTATGAACCAATTCCTATGCACACTGCGGCGGCAAAAACACCTGGCGGGCCGGATAAATGTTTTCGGAGGACCACATGTGGCCCACGGGCCGTAGTTTGAGGACGGCTGCTTTACAGCATAGAAGTCATGCACCTTCTTAGGAAGTAAACTGTTAATATTTTATTTTCCATTTTGCTGGTAATCATGCAAATACATAGAAAATTTCTTATTCTGTATTAATTTCTGTTCCTGTACAGGGACACAGCTAATTTCATTCATCCTATATACCATGTTTTGAGAAATTAATTATATATAGATTTATATTTATAAATATATATATATTTATCTCTATATTCATATGTATATATATTTTTAGAAATGTGGAGTCTGTGATTTGCAATACAGAATTCTGTTATCTATTAGTAGAGATCATTTTATTTATTTCCTATTTTTTGTTGTGACCATGGGAATTACTTAAAATACCTGAAGGTTATAACAGTGTACCTTAAACTCATATTGTCAATTGCATACAAATCTCTGCTGATTGCCAATTCTATCCATGTACCCACATAAGTTGATATCACATTGTCTTTAATGTTGTTTGCCTTATAGAAGAGATTTAAGATTTTATTCTTTTAAAAAATACATTTTTAATATTATTTTTGTGAAGGAGATGGGGGGAGAGATAGACACATCATGATAAGAGAGAATCATTGATTGGCCACCTCCTGCACACCCCACATTGGGGAATGAGCTGAAACACAGGCATGAGCCCTGACCGGGACTCAACCTGTGACCTCCTGGTTCATAGATAGACGCTTAACTAATAAGCCACTCAATTCCGCCAATTCCTTTTATTTTCTAAAGTTACACAGGAGAAATCAAAGTGATATATGTTTATTACAACTCCACAGATTATTATAGTTCTGTATATTTTTCCCCATACAAGGCATCTTTATGTGTTCATATGTTAGTGTTGTGTAGAATTTTTAAATTACCTCCACACGGTTTTCTTATAGGGCAAGTCTAATAATGAGAAGGTCTAATTATGAGAAAGTTTTGAAACTGGAACAGTTGTTTCCTTCCCATTGTTTTTCATCTGTTCTGTCAATATTCTTGTTGGATGGTTTTTGTTCATTTATCAGTTCCATGTTTTATCTCATGCCCTTCCCCCCCCAGTAGTTTTCTGCTTAGAAACCCCCTAATGATCTTAGAGATGTCTTTTCCATGAGGAATTATTTTTTTATATGTTTTTAGGTAGTATTCTGGTACTCGTGATATTTTCATTGTTTTTATCTGTGCTCATGTTATATTTATTCCACTTAGAATACAGTGAGCTGCTTGTATTTGTGTCTCTTTCTCCAATTTTCAGGATCTTAAACGACTAATTTTTTATATAAGCTACCTATTCCTTTTCACTATTCTCTCTCTATGGGATTGCCTTGGTGGTTGATTTGTTAGTGTCTTATGAGTTCCTTAAATTCTCTTCACATTTCCAGATATTTGTTGGCTTCTCTTGTAAAAATCTTAATGAATTAAAATTTTAATGATTTACATAGCAATTCTTCGATTATTTACTATTTTTTTAAAAATGTATCTTTATTGATATCAGAGAGGAAAGGCAAGGGAGAGAGTAATAGAAACATTAGTGAAGAGAGAGAATCATTGATCGCCTGCCTCCTATACGTTGGGGGATCGATTCTTCAACCCAGGCCTGTGCTCTTATGTGGGACCAAACTGTGATCTCCTTGTTCATAGGTAGAAGCTCTACCACTGAGCCACCACTCTCAGGCAAATTCTTTGATGTTTTGAGTTGATCACATCGTTCATTCATGATTCTACTCTATTTTTTAATTCATGTTTTATGTAGTTCAATTTCCTCTTTTGGTATAATGTTTGTAAAATACTTTCTCATTGTATTTTTATTTTGATTATATAATATTTTTGTGATATTATATCGTCTTTACAACATTAAGATATTTATTTTCCATTTTTTTGAGATAATTAATATATTTTCATTAATATAATTCCAGTTTTTATATATTTATTTTGTTTTCCTGATGGTACACTTTTTCTGTTTTTGATTTTCTTCAGGGCTTGATATCTTTTGGTCAGATTCCTGAGTTGTAAAGTAGCAGGCTTTTGAACATGCTTTTCTATGGAAGAAACAAATAATAACCTCTGGAAGAAATTCTCTTTCGGTTCTACACTGGTTGTCTGTTTAATTTCCCAGATGGAAATGTTCTCTGTTTCCTTCTCAGTCACACGGTGTCTTTTCAGGCTTCATATTACATGTTCAGTACTGCAGTCTTTATGGTGCTTGAACAATTTCTCATTTGTAGCAGCCACTACAGGGCACTCACTGTGCACTGCCATTCTGTTCACACTCTATGTCATACACAACAGAACTTGTTGTTTAAGAGGCTTCAAAAGAGAGAGATCATTGAACATGGACTTCCCTCATACCTCTCTCTCTCCAGGGAAGAAACTGGTA
The DNA here is from genome assembly GCF_000147115.1 of Myotis lucifugus. Taxonomy (NCBI): domain Eukaryota; kingdom Metazoa; phylum Chordata; class Mammalia; order Chiroptera; family Vespertilionidae; genus Myotis; species Myotis lucifugus. The sequence continues at coordinate 428,877 of NW_005871413.1, forward strand.
ATTAAGAGTGTTTCGATAATATTGCCATTGTGTGCCAGGAGGTTTGAGCAGGTATCATTTGCAAATGTAGGCAGTTCTTTGTCCCTCTTTGATGTGAGTTTTCCTCATTGTACCTATCTTGAGCTTTGTTGAATCCTTCAGTGGGTCTTGGAGTACTCAAAACTGTCATTGGCCTAAAGTTTCTGGTAACTTCAAAGTGCACTCACCACCTGATTGTCAAACCTAAAAATTTGTTTTCTTTCAGGTATGTCATCAGAAGATGATCAGGCCTTTATTCCAAAGCCTGGAATGCAAGATTTATTCTCTGAAATAATACTGGTAAGATATAAAAGGTGTCGCTTTGATAATGTACACTTAATGAAAGCCTTGGAAGAGTGTGATGAGAGTAAAGGGAATTAATATAAACAGAACTAATCTGAAATAGTTATCATAACAAAATTGTTGTTACCTATACAGGTCAAGTGTATTATGCTTTTGGGAAACCTCCCATATTAAAGTCAGTTACATTGGCAGATCAGTGTGTTTCTGCAGGTGAAAGTCGAAAACAACTTTTTACTGTTAAACCAAGGAAATCTGGAAAAACTAGTAATTATAGTCTGTAGTATAAATAATCCTTTGAATTGCTTAAAATATAGGGTGGGATTATACTTTCATGCAATCATGTCTAAAATGTAGATATTTATAATGTACCTATAAAATTTAAATGTCCTCAACTTGGAAATCTTAATAATTTATTTACACACACACACACATACACACACACATATATATATATGTATGTGTGTGTGTGTATATATATATATTTTTCACAGAGAGGATGGGAGAGTGCTAGATAGTTAGAAACATCGATGAGAGAGAAACATCAATCAGCTGCCTTCTGCATGCTCCCTATTGGGGATGTGCCTGCAAACCAAGGTACATGCCCTGACCGGAATCGAACCTGGGATCCCCCAGTCCGCAGGCCGACGCTCTTATCATCTGAACCAAACCAGCCAGGGCTTATTATTACTTTTAAATATATTTTTATTAAACTCAGAGAAGTAGTAAGAGGGAGAGAGCAAGAGAAACATCATTGATAAGAAACAATCATTGATCGGTGAGTCCTGCATGCCCCCCATGAGGATTAAACTGGAAACCAGAGCATGTGCCCTTGACTGAAATTGAACCTGGGTTCCTGCAGTCCTCAGGGTAATGCTCTATCCACTGAGCCAATAAGGCTAGGTATTTCATTATTTTTTTATTAGAAAATATATTTTTATTGATTTTTGATAGGAACATAGAGGAAGAGAGAAAGGTAAACATCAGTGATGAGAAATAATCATTTCTTGGCTGCCTCCTGCATTCCTCAAAGAGGGGACCGATTCCGAACCCAGGGCTTGTGCCCTCACCTGGAATGGAACCATGACCATCTTGCTCATACATTAAAGCTCAACCAATGAGCCATGCTTGCTGGGCAATTTGGCAGTTTTTTATTTTATTTACTAGAGGCCCGGTGCACAAAATTTTGTGCACTGGGGTGGTTGGGGGGTCCCCTCAGCCCGGCCTTGACCCTCTCGCAGTCTGGGACCCCTCTGGGGATGACCACCTGCTGGCTTAGGCCTGCTCCTCTGGGGATTGGGCCTAAGGTGGCAATCAGACATCCCTGTGGCAGCCCGGCAGCCCTCAGGGGATGTTCACTTGCCAGCGGGGAGCAGGTCTAAGCTGCAGTCAGACATCCTTAGCGCTGCTGAGGAGGCAGCAGAGGCTCCCACCACCACCACTGTACTGGCAGCCATCAGCCTGGCTTGGGACTGTGCGGAGCTCCTCCATGTGGGAGCTCACTGACCACCAGAGGGCAGCTCTTGCATTGAGCGTCTGCCCCCTGGTGGTCAGTGTGTGTCATAGTGACCAGTCATTCCCAGTATTTCTGCTGTTAGGGTCAGTTTGCATATTACCCTTTTACTATATAGGATGGAGGCCTGGTGCACAGGTGAGGGCCGGCTAGTTTGCCCTGAAGTGTGTCCCACACAGGGTGGGGGTCCCGCTTGGGTGCCTGGCCAGTCTGCGTGAGGGGCTGATGGCTGTTTCTAGCTGGTCACACCCCCTTCAGAGTGGGGGTCCCCACTGGGGTGCCTGGCCAGCCTTGATGAAGGACTGATGGCTATTTTCAGGCTGCCCGCACCCTCTTTAGGGTGGGGATCCTCACTGGGGTGTTTGGCCAGTCTGGATGAGGGGCTGAGGGCTATTTTCAGGCTGGCCAAGACGGCGATGGAAGTTCTCGGCCTCTCCTTTTTTTCTTTTTCTTTTTTATTCAGGGATTTATTTACCTTCTATAATTGAAACTTTGTTGCCGCTCCAGCTCTCAGGCCAGGGCCTGCTGAAAGCAGGTATCTGGGGTTCGTTTAGCTTCTAAAATCGAAATGTTGCTTTCGGAGCTTAGAGCCGGGCCACGGCAGGTGTGGAACCTTGGCTTCCTCCATTACTGGAGCAAGCAAGCCTCCTGCTCACTTCAGCTTCGTGGCTGCCGGCTGCCATCTTGGTTAGGTTAATTTGCATATTCTGCTGATTAGCCAATGGGAAGTGTAGCAGAGGTATGGTCAATTACCATGTTTGTCTATTATTAGATTAGATTTATTTTTAAATATATTATTGATTTTTTACAGGGAAGAAGGGAGAAGGATAGAGAGCTAGAAATACTGATCAGTTGCCTCCTGCACACTCCCCACTGTGGACATGCCCACAACAAAGGTACATGCCCTTGACCAGAATCAAACCCGGGAGCCTTCGGTCTGCAAGCCAGCACTCTATCCACTGAAACAAACCAGTTAGGGCAATTTGGCAGTGTTTTAAACAGGGATTCATTCTTCCTTCTCCGACAATGTTTTGTATTTATTTTTTGTGCATAATTTTAATAAATTAGGAAAGGTTTTTCTATACAACCCTCTTGGTTTAAAGAGTATCACATAATGTTTCTTATGGAACAAGTGTACAAGTTTAATGAAGTTATAACTGTCACTAAAGGCCTTTCTATCTCCCATTGTCACCAGAGTACAGATAATGGAGAGAGCAGTTATCAATGGATTGAATATTGGAAAAATTTTAAGCAAGAGTCATATCTTAATCATCAGTGGAGAAGGGCGCTTGCAGAGGACCATTATAAAAGTGGAAAAGTCATTGACCAAATGTCCAATCCCAATACACATCAGGTTATTCTTATTGTGGGGAAGACACACATAGGAAGTAAATGTGTCCAGTCTTTTCAGCAGTATTCAGATTACACTGAAGAAGAGAATATTCGTACCATGGAGGAGGCTGACAACTGGAATCCTTGTGGTAGAGTGTCTAGTCAAATATTCAATTTAAATAAAATGGAAAAAATCCGTAATAAAGAAAAACCTTATAAATGTAAAGATTCTGGTAAAATATCTAATTGGTCTTCAGGTGTATCTAAATCAGAAAATTCATAATGGAGAGAAGCCTTATAAATGTGGAGAATGTGGCAGAGCCTATAGATGGTCCTCACACCTTACTAGGCATCAGAGACTTCATACTGGAGAGAGGTCTTATAAATGTGTAGAATGTGACGAAGTCTTTAGATGGTCCTCAGAACTTACTCTGCATAAGAGAGTTCATACTGGAGAGAAGCCTTATAAATGTAGAGAATGGGGCAAAGCCTCTACAAGATCCTCACACCTTACTATGCATCAGAGAGTTCGTACTGGAGAGAAGCCATTTAAATGTGGAGAATGTGGCAAAGCCTATAGATGGCCCTCACAGCTTACTACGCATCAGAGAGTTCATACTGGGAAGAAGCCCTATAAATGTGGAGAATGTGGCAAAGTCTTTAGAAGGTCCTCAGATCTTACTCTGCATAAGAGAGTTCATACTGGAGAGAAGCCTTATAAATGTAGAGAATGTGGCAAAGCCTTTACAAGGTCTTCACACCTTACTAGGCATCAGAGAGTTCATACTGGAGAGGAGCCTCAAAAATGTGGAGAATGTGGCAAAGCCTATAGATCGTACGCACACATCACTACGCATCAGAGAGTTCATACTGGTGAGAAGCCTTATAAGTGTGGAGAATGTGGCAAAGCCTATAGATGGTACTCACACCTCACTACACATCAGAGAGTTCATACGGGAGAGAAGCCTTTTAAATGTGGAGAATGTGGCAAAGTCTTTAGAAGGTCCTCAGAACTTTCTGCACATAAGAGAGTTCATACTGGAGAGAAGCCTTATAAATGCAGAGAATGTGGCAAAGCCTTTACAACGTCCTCACACCGTAGTAGGCATCTAAGAGTTCATACTGGAGAGAAGCCTTATAAATGTAGAGAATGTGGCAAAGCCTTTAGAATACCCTCAGAACTTACTACGCATCAGAAAGTTCATACTGGACAGAAGCTTTATAAATGTGGAGAATATGGCAAAGTCTAGATGCTCCTCAGAACTTAGTCCGCATAACAGAGTTCATACTGTAGAGAAGCCGAGGATATGAAAAAGGGCCAACTAGAAATTAAGCATACACTGACTGAAATAAAGAATAATATACAGAGATCCAACAGCAGACAAGAGGATCCCAAGAATCAAGTCAAAGATTTGAAATGTGAAGAAGCAAAAAAACCCAACCGAAAAAGAAAAAAGAATCCAAAAATATCAAGATAGTGTAAGGAGACTCTGCGACAACTTCAAGCGTACCAATATCCGAATTATAGGGGTGCCAGAAGAAGAGAGAGCGCAAGATATTGAAAACCCATTTGAAGAAATAATGATAGAAAACTTCCCCTACCTGGTGAAAGAAATAGACTTCCAAGTCCAGGAAGAGCAGAGAACCCCAAACAAAAGGAATCCCAAGAGGACCACACCAAGACACATCATAATTAAAATGCCAAGAGCAAAAGACAAAGAGAGAATCTTAAAAGCAGCAAGAGAAAGAAACTCAGTTACCTACAAGGGAGCACCCATACGTCTGTCAGCTGATTTCTCAACAGAAACTTTGCAGGCCAGAAGGGAGTGGAAGAAATATTCAAAGTGATGAATAGCAAGAACCTACAACCAAGATTACTTTACCCAGCAAAGCTATCATTCAGAATTGAAGGTCAGATAAAGAGCTTCACTGATAAGAAAAAACTAAAGGAGTTCATCACCACCAAACCAGTATTATATGACATACTGAAAGGTATTCTTTAAGACAAGGTAGAAGAAAAAAGGTAAAGATAAAAATTATGAACAATAATTACATATCTATCAACAAGTGAATCTAACAATCAAGTGGATAAAAACTCTCAGGAACATAGTAAACTGGTGAATATAATAGAATCAGGGGCATAGAAAGGGAGTGGACTGACAATTCTCGGGGGGAAAGCGGGTGGGGGGCTTGGGAAGAGAGTGGACAAAAATCATATACCTATGGATGAGGACAGTGGGGGCGGGTAAGGGCAGAGTGTGGAGTGGGAACTGGGTAGAGGGGAGTTATGGGGGGGAAAAAAGGAACAACTGTAATGATCTGAAAAATAAAGATTTATTTTTTTAAGAAAAGAATTTCTCAGTGTTACCTCATTTCTTTCTTGGGATGGATTCAGCCCTTGTTAAACAGATTTTATTGTCAATTACTTAAATGTTGCTGGATATTGGTCATTCTTCCAAGAGAATCCAGACACCATGGCAGATTTGAGGTTGAAAAAATTTCCTTTCATCAGAAGTTATTTTGTATATTGACAGCATGTCCACAGTTATATTCATAGAAGCGTTAGTTGTTCCCGCAGTGATTTCCTAGCCGTGATTGTAAGTCGGGACGGCAGGATAGCAGTGATTGAAATGAAAGCGCCACATTCATTCCTTCTCCAGTGTCTTGTGAATTAGTACAAGCTGGTAATATCAGATGCTTTGCATGGGCCAACCCAAAGGATCACACAATGATTAAAGAAACTGGATATTGGATACTCTTCTACTCTACTTCCTGACATTCCCATGGAGCTTTCATACGTATAAGAATCTCGTGTTATGTTGTCTCTAGGTCTCTATCTGGACCAGGGGCTTTATGGTTTTGTTCAGGACAAACTATTGGATCCGGATCATTGATAGGAATTTGATGTCACCTAGACAAGAGTTCCATTTTCTGGTACTGTAGTGAGTAATATTGAGGGTGTGTATTGATGGAAAAGATACAAACGATTTGTATTTCACATAGTCATTAGGAAAATAGATGAAGCAGACATTGTTTCTAGGTTAAGAGGGCCTTCTATCTTCATTTTGTCCAGAATGCATATTCTGCTTTGGGGTGAAAGGCTCTGAATGAGAGATTTCAACATGTTTTAATCTCTTGGCACAAATGGAGTAATTATTGAAATTCAGAGGTCCACCAAAATATGTATTTTGCCACCCTGTGAAAAAAATGTCTGATTTTGACTCATGCACACCACACAGCTATTACTGTGCATGCCTTTGTCACATTTTATTTGAAAATCTATGGGTAATGTAGTTTGTGCTATTGACTACATAGCCAGGTGTTTATTGTACTAAAAATTCTCGCAGCACACCAGTTTGCCACTGTGACACTCTGCTTGATAATCTCTGCTGTAAACTTATCAAATCCATCTTGTCTAATGAGTAATTTAAGACCAAATTTTTATTTTTATTTTTTATTTTTATTTTTTTTATATATTTTATTGATTTTCTACAGAGAGGAAGGGAGAGAGATAGAGAGTTAGAAACATCGATGAGAGAGAAACATCGATCAGCTGCCTCCTGCACATCTCCTACTGGGGATGTGCCCGCAACCCAGGTACATGCCCTTGACCGGAATCGAACCTGGGACCTTTCAGTCCGCAAGCCGACGCTCTATCCACTGAGCCAAACCGTTTTCGGCAAGACCAAATTTTTAAAAATAATTTTTATTTCTTGAAGTATTACAAAAAGTATTACATATGTCTCCTTCCCCCCCCTCCCCCCCCTTGACATGAAGACCAATTTTTTGTATTGACTTTTTTTCTGGCAGATCTATCCATTGATGTCAATGGGAAGCTAAAGTCTCCAGCTAGGACTGTGTTAATTTAAAAATGCCAATAACTATATACCTATAGTAAATAATCACTTACAATATAAATGAGTTAACTGATTCAACCAGAAGACACAGGGTAGCTGAATTGATATGAGAATGATACCCATACTTATGCTCTCTAAATGAGACCCATTTCAGATGAAAGTAAAGGGTTGGAAAAAAAGTTATTTCATCTCTACCTTTGGGTCCCAAATATGTTACTCTTCAGAGAATTTTGCTCTGGTGAGAGCACTAATCTTGGACAGTGTACATACAGTAGGCATGAGGATAACTGTGCTCAGAGCTGACCCATGTGGAAGTTCTGCCTTTTGGTGAAGTTAGCATGTAAATAGTTTATCATTCCCCAGAAATTTGTTTTCGAAGAAAAAGTAGAAGGAGACATTCTTCATTATTATTAATTAGAGGCCTGGTGCACAAAAATGTTTGCACTCAGAGAGGAGGGTCCCTCAGCTCGGCTGCTCCCATTCACAGTCCAGGACCCCTTGGGGATGTCCACCTGTCAACTTAGGCCTACTCCCGGGGGAACAGGCCTAAGCTTGCAGTCAGACATGCTTCTGGCAGTCAGGGAGCCCTCGGGGGATATCTGACTAAAGGCTTAAGCCCCCAAGGGATGGGGTCTAAACTGTTTTTTTTTTTATTAAATTTTATTGTTCAGATTACATTTTGTTTCCTCTCCCCCCCCATAACTCCCCTCCTTTCCAGGTTCCGGCCCAACCT
>NW_005871413.1:437556-439637 GCF_000147115.1 Myotis lucifugus
GGGGCAGCTCCTGCATGTCTGTCCCCTGGTGGCCAGTGCGCATCATAGCAACTGGTCATTCTGCCATTCAGTCAATGTGCATATTAACCTTTTATTATTATTATATAGGATGTCCCTATTTCCCCCTTTTGCCCCCTCTACCCAGCTCTTGCCCCCCACTTCTCTCTGGCCATCACCATACTGTTGTCTGTGTCCATGGGTTGTGCATATATTTTCTTCGGCTAATCCCTTCTTTAAATTCACTTCTTTAAAATTTAATTTTCAGATAAGTGCTTATAACTACACTATTATATGTTTTGTATTATATCATTTAGAATTAAGATGTTTTTTAATTGAACCCTTGTAAATTTTAGCACAATTTAATAAATTATGCTAGAAGCAATTAGGAGATTTTTCATGTAATACACATTTCAATTAATATTTTATTAATTTTTAATTTTTTAATATTTTAATTTGAAATAATCTTATACATGTAAAAAAAAACCCCTATAATATACTACAGGATATTATGTGTACCCTTCACCCAATTTCTTAGGTGTTAATAATTTAAACATAACCATTATACAACTAACATAATTTGGAATATATTTTTCTTATAATCTCTTTAATGTTACTTAATCCATTTACTTTGTTTTTGTTACTCTTCACCCAAGGATATTTTTTCATTGAATTTTAGAGAGAGTGAAGGGAAAGGGAGAGACACATTGATTGGTTGCCTCCTGTACATGCTTTGATAGGGATTGGGGATCAATCCAGCAACTGAGGTACATGCCGTTGACTGGAATCGAACCTGGGACCCTTCAGTCCATGCCAAATGTTCTATCCACTTAGCAAAACAGGCTGCAGCTTAATTCCTTTACTTTTAATCTATATGTGTCTTTATATTTAAAGTGGATTTTGTTTTAGATTCACCCTCATAATCTCTTTTAATTGGTACATTTATGCCACTGACTTTCAGGTGGCTTCTGGGGCAGGCATGCCTTGCTGCCCTGTGACCCACTGATCTCAGGTACCAGGGCAGCCGGCCTGCCTTGGATGGCGGTGCGCTGGTGGTTCATGCTGTCCCGCCCTACCTGCAGTATGCAGATTAGCCATCATCTTTGTTGGTGGTTAATTTGCATATTGTGCTGATTAGCCAATGGGAGGCATAGCAAAGGTACGGTCAATTACCATGTTTGTCTATTATTAGATAGGATGGCCCTTTAAATTTTCTCTCCCACAGTGTTGGAAGGTATCTTATGTTATCAGTTGCCTACCCATGGTTGGACATCTGTGTCTGTTTCTTACACTTCCCTCATCTACAATAGAAATTAGACTTTTCAAAAATGAACAGCCCAAACATCATAAATAGTCAGCCATCCAAAAACACTGCTGTGGCCTATCTAATGAATGTTACTGCTAATAGTAGCAGTAATTAATAATAAAAATAGGATTTTGTCAAGCTAACATATATGTATCACAGCTATTAATATTACTGAAGATATATTATATGCCCTTAAACTATAAGAAAATATACTAAACACAATATATAATAAGTAAAACAAAAGCTGAATCATAATAACAAATTTAATCTTTTGTGCCGTACCAGCGTTGCTCACTTATTGAGCATAGTCCTAGGAACTGACAGGTGAGGGTTCCATTCTAGGTTGGTGCACATGTCAGGGTTGTGGGCTCCATCCCTAGGGAGGGGCATGCAGGAGACAGCTGACCCACCTCTCCCTCTTCTTTCCTCTCTGAAACCAGTAAAATCTATTTTAAAAAATTGCTTGTTATACTTAACTAGAGGCCCGGTGCACAAAAATTTGTGCACTGGGGGGGGGGGGAAGAGAGGGGGTCCCCTAGCCCCGCCTGTGCCCTCTTGCAGTCTGGGACCCCTCAGGAGATAACGACCCGCTGGCTTAGGCCTGCTCCTGGGTGGCAGAGGGCAGGCCCAATCCCTAGGTGCAGCCCCCGGTTGGGCTCAGAGCAGGGCCGATTGGGGAAGGGTCGCCGCCCCCTGTCATGCACAGAGCAGGGCGGATTGGGAGGTTCGATGCCACCCCTAGTCACGCTCAGGGTACGGCCGATTCGGGGGTCGGGCA
>NW_005871413.1:439737-478777 GCF_000147115.1 Myotis lucifugus
CCGCCCCCCTGTCACACACCAGAAGCCGCAGGGGCAATCAGGGGAGTTTGGGGCGCTGCCCCCCTGTCATGCTGATCCTAGTGCCGGGAGGGCCTCGCAGCTCTGCTGATCCCGCCCGGCAGGGTCACAGATCCGGGTCCCAGACCACAGACAGCCTTGCCTGCTGCCGCCTGCCTTCAGTATGCAAATTAGCCGCCATCTTGTTGCTTCAGGGTGGGGGTCCCCACTGGGGTGCCTGGCCAGTCTGGGTGAGGGGCTGAGGGCCGTTTTCAGGCTGGCGGGCGACTGAAGCTCCAAACCTCTCCTTTTTTTCTTTTTTCTTTATTCTGGCATTTATTTACCTTCTATGGCTGTCACTGGAGCTGAGAGCCGGCTTTCTCTTTGAGGCTCGGCTGAAAGCAGGTTTCTGGCCTTTGTTTTCCGTATTCGAAACAGTGTTGTGACTCCAGCTCTGAGATCCCGGCTGACTGACAGGAAGTTTCTGGGGTTTTGTTTATCTTCTATAAATGTTACAATGTTTCCAACTGAAGCTCAGAGGCTGGCAAGGCAGGCAGGGAAAGTTGGAGTCCTCTGTCACTGAAGGAAGCAAGTCTCCCTGTTCTCATCAGCTGCCTGGCTGCCGGCCGCCATCTTGGCTGACAGATAATTTGCATATCTCCCTGATTAGCCAATGGGAAGGGTAGTGGTCGTACGCTAATTACCATGTTTCTCTTTTATTAGTGTAGATAGAGGCCCATAAGACTCGAATGCCTCCCATTTACAGTATTTTCATTTTACTAAAAAAAAACTGGACTTGACTGCCATTCAAGGTTACAGTCTTTGTCCAACCCCAATGGCCCATTATTTATAAAGAAAAACTAAGACTGAGCCTTCCCACTGTCCGGTATTCGCTGGCACCCTGTCCTGGGGGCGAAAAGACCCCCTCCCTCTCTTGAGCCGGTGAAAAACTGACCTCCCCACACTGACGTCCAGAAACTGCCCCACCCCGGTGGAAAGTCCCTGCCAGACAAACAGCTCCTGGAAATGGCCAAAACCGCAGGACAGACCGCAGGTTTCACCTGACTCCGGAAAACCCCCACTGCCACCAGTTTCTGCCAGCATAAAAACTTGCCCCTGCTCCAGTTTGGCGCGGCTTCTCCAGCTCCCCTCTCTGAGCTGGTGAACCCGCCCGTGTGCTCCCAATAAAACCTGTTTAATCTGGTCTCTGTTTGGACTCACGGTTTTTTCTTGTGGCGGCATAAAACCTAAGACCCACTACCAGGGCACTTCATTATCCTACAAAAAGTTGGCTCCTCAATATTTCCTTTGGGTTGATTATCCTAAAGGGAATGTGTGCATGAAAAGGGGACACCTGCTACCTTAACAAGCTCATTGAAGGCCTGCATATCAGTCTTTCAAAGAGACCTAAAGTAACCAGAAAGGATGGTTTGAAATGAAAATCTTTTTAAAAGCAGTTTATAGCAAGTAGTCAGGTCCTATGCAAGAATTTTCCTTAAAAAGAGGGAATCCTGCCGAAACCGGTTTGGCTCAGTGGATAGAGTGTTGGCCTGCGGACTGAAAGGTCCCAGGTTTGATTCCGGTCAAGGGCATGTACCTGGGTTGCGGGCACATCCCCAGTAGGAGATGTGCAGGAGGCAGCTGATCCATGTTTCTCTCTCATCGATGTTTCTAGCTCTGTCTCTCTCCCTTCCTCTCTGTAAAAAGTCAATACAATATATTTAAAAAAAAAAAAAAGAGGGAATCCTTATCTAAGCCTGTCTATTGTCTTTTGCAGCCAGGATAACATCCCTTTGGAATATCAGGGTAACTCCCCTTTTTCCAGAGCCCTCAGGACACAACCAGTGCCCCAGGGGGAAACTGTAAACCCTCTCGTTATTATGTTAATTGTTCACTGTTAATTAAGGTGTGTACACAATCATTTTACTTTTCACCCACTCCTCCAGGTTTCCTCACCGGGCTCTCCCGGACCTCTCTAATCTATCACCAATCAATTTCATATAACCCACTTCCATCTTCTCTCTCTTTTCTTTTTATAAGGTGTGGCAGATGAGTGGTTGAGGTTTTTATTGCAGTGGAAGTGGGAGGGAATGAACTATTACCCAAGGGAAAAGAAAAAGGGAAGGCAAGGAGCAGTTTGCCTGGATTGTTTAATAAGTAAGACCCCGTACTGATAATTACCCGCTGAGATGTGTTAGGTTAGGTGGTTCAGGAGGAAAGCAGAAGGTTTATTTCTGTGTCCCCGGGAGACCCACGTACCGGCAAAGACAGGGCACGTGGATTCACACCAACAGGGAGGGGGGCGCTTTTTTTATACTGCGGTTGGGTGAGGGGTGGGGACATGAGCTGAGGTATTCAGTTGAGGAAGTTTCAGCTGCAGGGGGTCAGCCAGGTATTCAGGAATGAGTCAGTATCTGTGTGGGGGTCGTTGTGGATTCAGGGAGAAGCCGGTATCTGTGTCTGGCATGCTGATCTGTTAGACATGTCAGGGGGAGTCCATTATCTCCTTACATTTCAGCATGTATCCTATCCTGGGCTCTCTCCGACCTAACAAGATGGCTGACTTCCTTAATTCAAGCTGCCTCTCCTTCAGTGGGGAGACACAGGGGCTGAGAGAGCAGGCTGCCCTTCCTCCTCCCGCTTCCTCACTGAGGTTTTTTTAATGACTCCCGGGAAATTTGAGTCAGGAAGTTTCTGGTTTCAAACTCAATCGGCCCCACTTTTGAATTCTCTAACTTCACTGTAAGAATGTTCCTGGCTTGTGAAGATCTTGAGAAAGACACCTCCCTGGGACACCTGCAGCTGAAGGGCAGATCAGCCATAGCTCTAAGCACAGCCTCTGGGATCTGGGAAACTTCTGTGTGAATTCCCCTGATTCCCTCCTGTTTGGTGCCACTTCCAGGAGCCAGCCCCAGAGACATGGTGAGACTTTAGGAAATTGCATTGCATTCTCTCACCCCAGCTGGAGACCCAGGTGTTGGTGTCAGCCCTGAGCGGGTGACGAGGTTTCCTTTAGGGTAGAAGTATGAGCTACAGGGTCAGGGTGTGGTGCAGGCGTTGGTCAAGAGGCAGAAGGCAGAATTTGGTCAAGGGAGTCTGATAGAACCTCCCTTTACCCCCAACTGGTGGGCAGAGTATGACCTAACCTGCAGCCCGGAAATACCTGAGTGACTAACCGTGTACAGTGGGGCTTTGACTTATGAGTTTAATTCGTTCTGAGACCCAGCTCGTTAAGGAGCTCATTAACTCAAATTACTCTGTCAACTCAAAGCAAAGAATCTGCGGAGAGACAGCTGGTATCTCAAAAAACTCGTTAGTCGGGACAGTCGTAAGTCAACGCCCCACTGTACCTTATATGGACTATACATTGGACCACCAATCCCCAGCTGCCAAATACCCTAAGCCCTTGTCCTATATGGACAATGCAGTAAGCCACCAATCAGTGTGCGCCAAGTACACTAAGCCCCCGCCACTTCCCGTTCCTCCCCTCAAAAGGTGTGCCCACCCCTGGAGGTGCTGCTCTCCTCCCCTTGCGAGACAGCCTGGCAGGTCGTTCTCTAATAAAGCCTGTAGTCCTGGTTTTCCACCTCTGTCTGATTTTTCAGATTCCAGGGAGGAGATTTCTCCACTGGGTTAGGGCAGGCCAGTACTTACGTTCCCTCTGGGGGCGTCAGCCCTCAGCCCCCAGCTGTGCAAACAGAGGAAGTCTAGGCTGCCCCCTTGCGCCCGCCCCTCCTTCCCTCTGTGCTTCCGGCCTGCTCTCCTTGCTAGTCCCCCCCCTCCCCAAAGCAGAATGGATCAGCTCAGGCTCTGGCCCCGCCCACCCCGCAGGGAGGCGCATGCGCAGTTCCTTGCAGACGCGGAAGCGGCTGTGGAGGGGGAGGTGGCGGTTCCCCTGAGGAGGGTGTTTGTCTTTAAAGCTGACGCTCCCCGTCCCGCTTCCCGCAGGGAAGGCTGAGGGCGCTGCCGGCGCTGAAGTCCTTGTTGGGGTCCCCGCCCCGGAGCCTCTCTCAGCGGTGAGTCCGCGTCCCGGGAGGCTGCGCCGTGCGGGCGCCACGTGCCTTTGGGAGGAAACGGAGGCCCGGCCCGGGGTCTCTCCGCCTGTGGCTGTGGCCACCGCCTGCCGCGTGGTTTTCCTGCTGAAACCCGTTCCCGGGGCCGCCGGTCCTCTCCGCGGGACTGAGAGTCTGGGTCAGGGGGTTCCCGCCCTTTGCGCCCCTCCCCCCGCCCGGCGCTTTCCGCCCAAAGAGCCCGGATGGCTCCCGGCCTGGGGGTCCGCACCCCCCTCTTAGGCCCACCCCCATTTAATGAGGGGTCTGCCTGCCCGGGGAGCACAGTGTCCATGGGGGGGCTCAGGGGGAGGACGCGGTGTCCCCTGAAGAGGCGACCTGCCCGCAGGGAGGGGCTTTGTGGGCGCGGTGACTGCGGGGGGCGGGGCCCAGGCTGGGGGGTCAGGAGAGGGAGTGAGAGACAGACACGTGGGCGGGAGGAAGGGCAGCGAGGGGTCCACAGAGAGGGGCCCATAGGGGGTGTGGGGGGGACTGGACAGCGACCGTAGGAGTGAGGGGGTCACTGGGGAAAGTGGCCTGAGGAGGAAGGAAGTGGAGACACAGGGAGGAGGGGGAGCCCAGAGAGAGGAAGGGGGGCTGAGAGGGAGCGGGTCCTGGGGAGCAGAAGTGGGGCCCGCACAGGAGGAGGCACTTGAGACAGAGACACTGGTTCAGAGGAGAAGAGTTGGGGAGCGAGTGCAGGGACAGAAAGGGGGGCTCAGGGATGAGGGAGCAGAGGGAGCAGCCCTGAGTCAGCAGCTGTGGGAGCTGGACAGACGGGAACAGGCAGCAGAGGGGCCGCGGGCGTGGGGAGGGGAAGACGCAGACGTGTGTGGAGATGGAGCCTCAGAGACCAGGAGAAACAGCCCCTGAAGTGAAGGAGGTTTCAGGAGTTTCATGGTCCAGGTGTAGGACAGACAGAGAGAAAAGGGGGCAATGAGCAGGGGAGAGGGAGGACACAGGAAAGGACCACAGTGGAAAGGGAGTAGGAGACAGAGACAGATCCATAAACAGAAATACATGTAGTGGGAGGAGGGGAACCCTGATCTGGGCAAGTGGTGAGCTCATGGGGTGTGGATCATTAAGTTGGGATCTATTGGCTTGTGGCTTGTTGAGGGATGTTTAATGAACTGAAGATGCAGAGGTAAGATGAGCACTCAGGCGATTGATTGACATTGATTGAGGGACAGAGGGCTACCGCTTGCTCTGGCATGTAGCAACCTTTGTACTCTCAACCATTGCTTCTTTGGGGGTTTGGTACAGGGTTAGTGCGTCAGCAGTTAATCAACTAAATTTTGTTTTGTTCTATATTACAATAGCGCATTGAACACAACGTGCAGCCGTGCCCTGCCTTTCTGCTCTACACCCACAACTATTTAATCTTACCCTTTCTTAGGGAGGTAAATGTTCCGGGAACTCAAGATTGTGTGCAATCTTGACCCAGCGTGACTCGCTTGCAAGTCACCCTGTGCTCCTGATGGAACATTCACCTCTTCTTGGCAGGAATTCAGATCCTTGATTACAAATGTCCAGCTACATGGCTTTGTGTGTGTGTGTGTGTGTGTGTATGTGTGTATGTGTATTTAAAGATACATATTACTATTGATCTCTGTGAGGCAAAGAGAGGGAGAGATACGCAGTTATTGATCAGCTGCCTCCTGCTGGCCCCTCACTGGGCATCAAACCTGCAACCTGGCCTTAGGCCCTGACCAGGAATCTAACCATGACCTCCTTGTTCAGAGGTCCCAGCTCAATCACTGAGTTATGTGGCCTAGGTGTGGCTTTATATATTTCATTTAACAGCTGAATTGTCTTAGTTATACAGATTTGAATGACAATTATAAATGTCCAGTGTATAAGGCTTGGGAATTTTATAATTATTTGTTTCCAATTGCAAACTTCATTCACTCGGAGGAGAGATACTTGTCTGTTGGTCATGGTTCCCTTGTCATGTCCTGGTATGGCAAGGAGTAAGTCACCTGTGTCTGTCATCATCTGATACTTTTTAAAAGGAATATTCGAAGCCTTAGTTTTGTTGCTGTGGTTGGTGGTGTGTGTGTGTTTGTGTGTGTGTGTTACTTTCCTGAATTTACTTTTTCTATGTCTGATAATTTATTATTTAAAAACATCCTGAGATAAATCCTCTGGGTCTTCTCAGTTCCCCAGAGGAGCTTTAAGAAATGCCCTCAGGTGTGCTTTCCCCCATAGAGTCGGACAGCTTCTCTAGGTGGGGCATCATGGGTTATTGAGGTGCTCTTGGTGATTGGAAGGTGAGGACAGGGATTAGCTGGAGGGTTGCAGGATGCCTTTGTGAGAGTGGGGAGCAAGCTTTGTTCAGGGGAGGTAAGGGGGTGCTCTTTGGTTTAGGAGGTCCGGATAGCAGCTCACCTTATTTCTGTAGGAGCTTGTGAAAGTCTTTGGGAAGAGAGATGCATGAACACATACACTCGAAAATTCACAGTGTGGTCTCCATGTAGGAGCTCATTGTCCCTGTCTCTCTCCTGTGACCAGGGACAGGAGGGGTGTCCTTTTCCTCATTTCCAGGTCCTTCTAACTGTGAGTGTGAGTTGAGCTGATTAAAAGACTGTGACTCCTCAACATTGTGTCACTGAGGAAACAACCCAGAACGTGATCAGGACCAGGACCCAATGGCTTCTTCTCAGGTATCAGATGTATCCTCTGTCAGATGCTGTGTTTGCTTTTCCTCTAACATCTGGTGATTTATTTCTCTTTCTGGTGTTCTTGCCTTTTCAGGTTGTTTTTCTTTCCTTATTTCATTACTTTATTAATCATAGTCAATGTCAGCAGTTTCTATATTTCTCTCTTTTTTTGTGTGTTTTTCTTTTTTTTTCTCTCTTTTTAAAAAAATATTTTTATTGATTTCAGAATGGATAGGTGAGGGAGAGAGAGATAGAGACATCAATTACATTAGAGAATTATGGATCAGCTGCCTCCTGCACCCCACCCTGTACTGGGTATGGAGTGAGCCCTGACCAGGAATCTAAGCCTGCCCTCCTGGTTCATAGGTCAGCCCTTTACATCTCAGGCACACTGGCCGGGCTATAATCCCCTCCTTTGTGCCAGAGCCGTGTCTGCATTCATTTTGTCACCCTCACAGGTCAGGAAGCATTCCTACCTTTAATTAGTGATTTTCAACTAATAAAAACATTTCTTTTGTGACAGATCAAACTTGGAAGGCAGCCATGTCTAACATCCCTATTGGGATGGGGTCAGAGGCTCAGGTATTAGAAAAGAAGGAAAATGAAGGTTTTAGGTTCACATGGCTGCAGCATGAGCTCTAGATCAGGGGTAAGAAGAT
This sequence comes from Myotis lucifugus, assembly GCF_000147115.1. NCBI lineage: Eukaryota > Metazoa > Chordata > Mammalia > Chiroptera > Vespertilionidae > Myotis > Myotis lucifugus. The sequence continues at coordinate 447,103 of NW_005871413.1, forward strand.
GCACATTTTACTGCTCAGAATAGCTCAGAAAGTTCTGAAAAGAAGGGCAAATAGAAGAAACTTGCTCATTAGATTACTACGAAAGACTTGGGAAGTACATGTTCTATTAGCTTACAGAACATGAGAGGTACACGTGGGTTGACACAGGCAAAAATAAATGTTTATTTGTGATCATTTCCACAAATTTTTTTAATTTATTGAGGTATTTTTCGCAGTAATGTCACACCAGTGATGACCTGACCTTCCCTGTGCTTCAGTCACCTGATGCCCTTTGTCTCAGTCCAACTGATGATCACATGGCAGAGCTGCTCCCCTCACTGTAGTAGCGATTTAATGAAAGTTGTACAAAGACCATCGCTTCACATCTAGCAGTGTCCATCCTCTTAGATAGCGTTTGCTTTAGAAAATGAAGGACTTACTTTTCTTTCCTACAGATCATTGGCTTTTGCATGGGAGCTGTAAACAATTAGGCCTTGATTCTTTACATTTTCCTTATATTCTATTCCATCATGGACATACCCTACATTATCATTTTTTGTATTGTCTAGAAAGTTTCCAAGAATGATATCATTAATGTCTGATCAGTTTTATTAAATTTCTACAATATAGCTCTCCACTAATGATATGTAAAAATTTTGAAAGAAATGTATTAGTAAGAAAAAATTAGTTCCCCCAGGCTGGTGTGGATCAGTGGTGGAGGGTTTGATTCCTCTCCTAGGGCAAGTAGCTCCTGGGTACCTGTGGTAGGCAGCCAATCCATGTGTCTCTGTCTCTCCCCTTTTCCTGCCTCTACCTTCCTGCCTTTCACTCTCGAAAGTTCAATGGAAAATATCTCCCCAGGGGAGCATTTAAAACCACACAAAGTTAACAGTGTGCCTTTTTGGCTTTATATCATTAAGTTTCACTCTGTATTGTGTTTATAAAACACAAAGGGGATCATACACAAATAGATTCATGAGATTTACACACTCACTAAGCCATTTTGATTTCATAGTTGTAAAATGTGTGTGTATGTGCCTAAACTGTTAACTTTATTTTAGCTATTTTTCTTTGTGTTTTTTTTCCCCCAAGTATATTTTTATGTATTTCAAAGAAGAAGAGAGAAGTAGAAAGAGATAGAAACATCAATGATGAGAGAGAATCATTGACCGGCTGCCTCCTATACACCCCACACTTGGGATTGAGCCTGCAACCTGCTCATGTGTCCAGAGCAGGAATTGAGTGAGTGACCTCTTGGTGCATGGGTCAGCACGCAACACTGAGCCACACCAGCTGGACCAGGCCGAATAATCTTCTACGATTACTCAGTAAATTTCCAATTTGGATTGTAGTTCTTATGTGTCCTATTCCATGAGAACTGAATTCCATTAATAGACACTTTTAGTTCAAAGTTCTGTATGAATTTTTCCTTGTGTTTTCTTTTTCTGGGTATTCAGAAGTTTGGCACATCACCCGGAAATATTGGCATCACAAGTAAAAAGTGAGCTTGTGACACATATGGAAACACAGGCCCCATCTCAGAACCCGGATCAGCATCTGTATTTTTACAGAAGTTCATTTCGTTGTGTTCGGCTTCACACTTGAGAAGAAGTCCATATACTTCCAACCAGCATGACCTTTCCCACTGAGAAATATACATCACTGACCCTGAATGATGCAAATACAGCCTTCAGAAATCCATATGCCCCTGTGCATTTCTGAATTTTTAAGGTTATTTTCCTGTAAAATAAAATCTGTACTGTGGATTTGTGGACATGTGTCATCCTCGTGTGTCAGTGTCAGAAAACACATCAGAGAATGTTACTGGAGCAACGTGATCTTACTGGCTAATTCAGGATATCCCATAGGTCAAAACCTCTTCTCCTGACACTCTTTTCATGTTGGGTGACATTATGAACTCTTCTGGTGACCTCTTGGTAAATGTGTGTTTTCTTTCAGGGTCTGTTGACCTTCAGGGATGTGGCCATAGATTTCTCTCCGGAGGAGTGGGAATGCCTGGACCCAGCTCAGCGGAAGTTGTACATGGATGTGATGTTGGAGAACTACAGCAACCTGGCTTCCCTAGGTAAGGATGACTTCCTTCCCAATTTCCTACTCCATCCCCAGGGTTTTGTTTCCATTATTATTTTAACATCTCTCAGGGGCTTCTGCTTTTTCTGGTAGATTCTTGCTCTTGAAGAACAAATTGGGCCTTAGCTGTTTGGGCTCAGTGCATCGACTGCCAGCCTGCAGATTGAAAGGTCCTAGGTTCGATTCCTATCAAGGGTCAATGCTGGCTCCCTACTCAGTATGGTGTGTGCAGGAGGCAACCAGTCAACAATTTTCTCTCATCCTTGATGTTTCTATCTCTCTCTCCCTCTCCCTTCATTTCTGAAAGCAATAACAATATACATTTTTAAAAAGGGAAACAAATTGGGGGTAGAAAAGAAAGGCTTTGTGAAGTATGTGAATTAGGAACTCAGTGCACACTTTACATAGTGTATACACTAATTATGATACTATCATAAGATAAAATTTTAGAAAATCATTTTCTAGAACATTCTAACATTCTACCATGTCTTCTAGCCAGAGGACAACTTGGAATGGAAATGGGAAGGCCTCTCTCAAAGTACTCCATTTTCTTTAATTTTTATATTTTTTAAGATTTTATTGAATTCAGGGAGGAAGGGAGAATTAGAGAGAGATAGAAACTTCAGCTGGGCATTCATTGATTTTTTTTGTATGTGTTCCGACCACAGATCAAACATACTACTTTGGCATATTGGTACAATCCCCTAAGCAACTGGGCTACCTGTGTAGGTAAATTGGATTCTTTCACTTCGTTCTATGTATCTAGGCTTCTATCATGTCTTTTCATGGCTTGATGTATTATTTCTTTACTAGAGACCCAGTGCATGAAATTTATGCTAACGGGGCAGTGGGGGTGCACTCAGCCCAGCCTGCACCCTCTCCAATATGGGACCTCGGGGGATGTCGGACATCCCTCTCACAATCTGGGATTGCTGGCTCCCAACCGCTCACTTGCCTGATTGCACCTAACCGCTTCTGCCTGCCAGTGTGATCACCCCCTAACCACTCCCCTGCCAGCTTGCTTGTTGCCTAAGTGCTCCCCTGCCATCCTGATCGCCCCCAACTGCCCTGCCGACCATCTTGTGGCTGTAGTTGCAGCCATCTTTGAGGGCAGGACAGCTAATTAGCATATTCCCTCCTTATTGGCTGTGTGATCCACCATCTTCGCGATGGCACAAGGGCTAATTAGCATATTTCCTCTTTATTAGATAGGCTAGTAGTAATACTTCATTGTTTGTACTTCAGTGTATTTATTAACTTGTTGATGGACCTCTTCATTGTTTCCAATAATTGTAAATTATGAATAAGGAGCCCCTTGTAGGCTTTTGTATAGATAAACGGCTCAACTTTTTGATTTAAGGTTAAGGAGCCTAATTACTGAGTGTATATTCAGTTTTATAAAACCTCCAGAGCATCTCTCCAATGGGCTGTAGCATTTGGCATTTTCAGCAGCAGTGATTGGGAGTTCCAATTGCTCCACATCACAAAGGCATTTGGTGGGGTCAGTGTTCTGTATTCTGACCTGTTCCATGGTGGTTTACTATTGCTTGGTTGTGCTCTTTGTTACTTCTCATTGTCATAATGTGCATTCCCTTAATGACATAAGACATGCAAGATATTATTACACTGATTTTCTATGAGTATATATTTTGTAGTGCTGTGCTGTGCATTAAGGTATTTGGCTCTTTTCATGTTGTTATGTCAATGTTGAGTTTGAAGCCTTCTTTGTTTATTTTGCATAATTGTCCTGTGTATGTTGACTTTTTTATCAATATATATAAATTCACTAGATTCCTGGAACACAAAATACATGCTGTGTAGGGTTCCTGGGCCTGGCCTCCTGGCCTCCTCATTCCCTCACTCCTAAGTGCCTCCACCTCTGCTGGTCGCCCCCTGGTAGTGAACGCACGTCATAGCTTGCGATCGAACTCCCGCTCTCCAGGTTGAACTCCCAGACAATATGTAGATTTCTTATTGATTTCAGAGAAAAGATGAGGAGAGATAGATAGAAACAGCAATGATCAGAGAGTATCATTGATTGGCTGCCATGTGCCCTGAGTAGGACTCGAACCATGACATCTTGGCTCATAGGTCGATGCTCAACTGCTGAGCCATGCCAGCTCAGCCATGTTGACTTTTACAAATATATTTTCTCAGCCTGAGGCTTCTTTGTTTTTTTTCTGTTGAGGATGACGTTTTTGTTGTTATTTTTTCTTTAATGCTTGAGTTGATACATTGACGTTTCCAGTTTAATACAATGGATTGAAATACAAACCTGGTTATGCAGTTGCCTTTCAAAAATGTGAAATATATAAAATTTATGTAGTTTTATATTCCAGAATATGGAAGATATATTTGCAGCTATTGTGTCATTTCTGGAATAAACACATAGTGAGTCACGTCTTGAAGGAGATGAGTTGAGATATAAATTTTGTCACCTTGTGTGTATAACCAAATGAAATCTATTATTTCAAATGCTAGAGGGTCATTATAAAAATAGTCCTTTTTTTATCAGTCCGATATCTTCACTATTGCAAATAGTGCTGCAATGGATATATGGCTGGGTAAATCTTTTTAAATTCATGTTCTCTGTATAAATTCCCGGAAATGGAATCGCTGTGTTAACTGGTACTTTTTTGTAAATATTGGAAAACCCTCCATCATGTTTTGTAAGTGGCTGCAAGAATCTATCCTATCTAATAAAAGAGAAACATGGTAATTAGCCGTATGGCTGCTACCCTTCCCATTGGCTAATCACTGAGATATGCAGATTAACTGCCGACCAAGATTGCAGCCGGCAGCCATGCACTGAAGCAAACAGGGAGGCTTGCTTTCTCCAGTGACGGCGGACTCCAGGACTCCAACGTTCCCCACCTGACTTGCTGGCCTCTCAGCTGCAACTCTAAGCAACTATGTTGCAAATATAGAAGCTAAACCAAACCCCAGAAACCTGCGTTAGTCAGCCGGGCTTCAGCCAGCCAGACTGCAACATTGTATCAAATACAAAAGGTAAACAAAGGTCAGAAACCTGCTTTCAGCAGCGAGGCCTCAGAGCTAAAGCTGGCCCAGAATAAAAAAGGAAAAAAAGGAGCGCTTGGGAGCTTCAGTCACCCGCCAGCCTGAAAACGGCCCTCAGCCCCTCACCCAGACTGGCCAGGCACCCCAGTGGGGACCCCCACCCTGAAGGATGTGTGACCAGCTGCAAACAGCCATCATCCCCTCATCCAGGCTGGCCAGGCACCCCAGTGGGGACCCCCACCCTGATCCAGGACACCCTTCAGGGCAAACCAGCCTGCCCCTAGGTCTCTATCCTATATAGTAAAAGGGTAATATGCCTCCCAGCACCGGGATCAGGGGAGCAGCGAGGCCTCCTGGCACCGGATCAGCGTGACGGGGAAGTGCCCAAACCCCCTGATCGCCCTGCGGCTCTACGTGTGACAGGGTGCGGCATCCCAACCCCCTGATCGGCCCTGCTCTGTGTGTGACAGGGTGTGGTGGCCCCCCCCCCCCCCCCACAGAACCTGGTCTGTGGGTGAAATGGTAAAGCCATAAACTCCCCATTGGCCCTGGCCTGAGTGTGAAAGTGGCGGCGGCCCAACCCCAAACCCCATGATTCCCTTTCTGCTTTGTGGGGAACAGCGGGCGGGTCCCCTAACTCCCTCTATTTGGCCCCTTCTCTGAGAGTGCCGGGGGGAGCTCCTCAACCCCCCTGTTCGCCCCTTCTCTGTGAAGTGACAGGGGGGGAGCTCCCCCACCCCCCTGATGGGCCGGGCTCTGTTCATAACAGGGGTTAGCTCCCCAACCCCCTGATGGGGACCTGCTCTGTGCGTGACAGTAGGTGGCGCCCAACCCCCCAGTCGGCCCCACCCTGAGCGTGACTGAGGGTGGCATCCCACCTCCCAATCCCCCCCGCTCTGCATGACAGGGGTCAGTGCCCCAACTCCCCAATCGGCCCTGCTCTGAGCCTGACCAGGGGCTGCACCAAGGGATTGGGCCTGCCCTCTGCCACTGGAGAGCAGGCCTAAGCCAGCAGGTCTTTATCTCCCAAGGGGTCCCAGACTGCGGGAGGGCACAGGCCTGGCTGAGGGTCCCCCCCTTCTCCCCCCCAGTGCACAAATTTTTGTTCTCCGGGCCTCTAGTATATATATAAAAGCCTAAGTGATTGGTCAACCAGTTGCAATGACGACGCACTGACCACCAGGCGGCAGATGCTTAACACAGGAACTGCGCCCTGGTGGTCAGTGCGCTTCCACAGCCAACCACCCTTGGTTGTCCAACCTCCTGTGGTCCCTCCCACTGGCCAGCCAGCCCCGATTGCCAGCCAGGCCGAGGGACCCCACCCGGACACAAATTTGTGCACTGGGCTTCTAGTATGTTTATAATCTTGCTGACAGTGCATGAATGTTCTCCTTTCTCCATTTCATTGTTAATACTTGTCATTTTTTGATTTATGGATGGTTAGCATCCTGTTCGGTTTTTGGTAATATTTCATGATGGTGTCCATTTGCATTTCTTTGATGATGAGTGAATTGAATATTTAATATGTCTATTGTGCATCTTTATGTCCCATTTGGGAAATGTCTATTCAGGTCCTCTGCTCATTTTTCAATCATATTGTTTGTCTTTTTGGTTTTAAGTTGTATGAGCTCCTTATATATTTTGGCTCTTTAGCTTTTGAGGATGTAACAATGCTGGGCTTTTGTGGTTGTTATTATTTTGTGGTTTCTATGGTATGCCGAACTTACTCTTTTGTACTCTCATTTTTTCATTTTTTAGCTTCTTTGTTATGCCTAGGAAGATATATCCAAACCAGTATTTTTAAAAGTGTTGGTGAAGTTCATTGACTATGCTTTCTTCCAGTGTTTTCATGGTTTCAGGTCTTATATTTTAGTTGTTAGTCCATGCTGAGTTCATTTTGGGTCATGGACTATGAAAGGTATCTAGTTTTAGTATTTTTGCATGTATGTGTTCTATTTTTGTCACACAACTTGGTGAAGAATCTTGTATTCTTGCCCTCTGTCTTATAGATTAATTAATGATACATACAGCTTTGGACATTTTTAAAGTTGTGTTACTTTTTTCATGTTGATTTTTAAAAGGTCACTGTATATTCTGGATATTAACTACTTATCAGATAATGTGCTTTGTAGAAATATTTTCCCCTGCCACAGCTTGTATTTTGAACGCACTATCAATTTGCTTTAATGGAAGTTATATTTGTACTAGAAACCTGGTGCACGAAATTTGTGTACGGGGTGGGGGCTTGTGAGTCCCTCAGCCCAGCCTGCACCCTCTCCAATCTGGGACCCCTCAAGGGATGTCTGACTGCCTGCTGAGGCCCGATCCCAGACCTAACTGCTCCCCTGCCAGCTGGATTGCTGCGTAAGTGCTCCCCTGCTGGCCTTGTAGCCCCTAACTGCCCTAACCTACAGGCCCGGTGACCCTTAACTGCCCTCCCCTGCCGGCCTGGTTGTCCACAACTGCCCTCCCCTGCAGGCCTGGTTGCCCCTAACTGCCCTCCCCTGCCAGCCCGGTCACCCTTAACTGCTTTCCCCTGCAGGCCTGGTCCCCCAACTGCCCTCCTTGGCAGGCCTGGGTCTCCCCCCAACTGTCCTCCCCTGTAGGCCTGGTTGCCCCCAACTGCCTTCCTTCGCAGGCCTGGTCCCTGCAACTTCCCTACCCTGCAGGCCTGGTCGCCTCCACCTGCCCTCCCCTGCTGGCCATCTTGTGGCAGCCATCTTGTATGTTGGAGTGATGGTCAATTTGCATATTATTGCTTATTAGATAAGATGGGGTGTCATGCCTTTTGACTATTTTGTTTTGTGACCTTTCCATTTAGTGCTATAATAAAAAAAAATCAAATGTCATAGAAACTTTTCTATATGGCCTGGCCAGTTTGGCTCAGTGGATAGAGTATCAACCTGTGGACTGAAGGGTCCCGGGTTTGATTCTGGTCAAGGGTACATAAACAAGGTGCAGGCTTAATCTCCAGTAGGGGCCCTGCAGGAGACAGACAATGAATGAATCTCTCTTAATGTTTCTATCTTTCTCTTCCTCTCCCTTCCTTTCTGAAAGCAATACAAATGTACTGGTATTTAAATGAAAAACAAAAACTCTTCAATAACTTTTCTTTTAATAGATTCAGTTATTATTAGCATTATCTTTGAATCTTTTATCCATTTTGTTTTAATATTTGTATATGATGTTTAATTACAGTTCAATGTCACTCATTCTTTTACACGTAGACATTTAAGTATCTCAACACTATTTGTATATGTGAGAATATGCTTTACTTCTTTGGTGGTGTAGGCACCCTAGTAGAAGATTATTTTACCTCATGGGTGAGTAGTTGTAAACAAGCTCTTTATTCCACAGTGTTTCTTTTTGGTAGTTGTTGTTAATCCTCACATGAGGACATTTTTTCCATTACTTTTCAGAGAGAGTAGAAAGGTGGGAGCAAGAAGGGGGGAGAGAGAGGGAAACATCAATGTGAGAGAGACACATCGACTGGCCCCCTCCTCCATTCGCCTCCACCCAGGTGGGGTGGGAATTTGCAACCGAGGTATGTGTCCTCTAAGGGGAATTGAACCTGCCACCCTTAAGTACACAGGATGATGCGCTGACCCTGAGCCACACTGACCAGGGCCTACTGTGCTCCTTTATTTACCTGTGTCTTAACGTGTAGATGATACGTTTGGATCACACCAGTTTTGAAATATTTTTTTTTATATCTGGGTGTATGATGCCTTTCAGCTTGTACTGTCTCTCCCATGTTTGTTTTGGTTCCCTGGAGTCCTGTGTCATTTCATATCAATTTTAGGATGAAGTTTGCTAATTTTGTGAAAAGCGACATTGGGATGTGGATAGTTCCTGCCTTTTTTTTTTTTTTAAATAAATCTTTACTGTTCAGAATATTACAGTTGTTCCTCTTTTTACCCCCGTAGCTCCCCTCCACCCAGTTGCTACCCCACCCTCTGCCCTTAGCCCCCCCCCATCCTCATCCATAGGTACAATTTTTGTCCAGTCTCTTCCCACACCCCCACACCGCTTCCCTCCCCCCCCAAGAATTGTCAGTTCACTCCATTTCTATGCCCCTGATGCTATTATATTCACCAGTTTATTCTGTTCATCAGATTTTTTATTCACTTGATTTTTAGATTCACTTGTTGATAGATATGTATTTGTTGTTCATAATTTGTATCTTTACCTTTTTCTTCTTCTTCCTCTTCTTAAAGGATACCTTTCAGCATTTCATATAATTCTGGTTTGGTGGTGATGAACTCCTTTAGCTTTTTGTTATTTGTGAAGCTCTTTATCTGACCTTCAATTCTGAATGTTAGCTTTGCTGGATAAAGTAATCTTGGTTGTAGGTTCTTGCTATTCATCACTTTGAATATTTCTTGCCACTCTCTTCTGGCCTGCATAGTTTCTGTTGAGGAATCAGCTGACAATCGTATGGGTACTCCCTTGTAGGTAACTGACTTTTTTTCTCTTGCTGCTTTTAAGATTCTCTCCTTGTCTTTTGCTCTTGGCATTTTAATTATGATGTGTCTTGGTGGGGTCACTCTTTGGATTCTTTTTGTTTGGGGTTCTCTGCGCTTCCTGGACTTGTAAGTCCTGCTTTGAATGTTTCTCAACCTTGGGTACTCGTGACAGCTTATACTGTTAGCATTCCAATGTAAGGTCATTGCATATGCATTTATTGAGTTCTTATTTAATTACAGCCAGCACTACTTTATACTTTATTTTTATTGATTTTAGAGGAAGAGCAACTCAGGGGAGGTGGGGGAGACATTTGTTTCCCCAGTTAGTTATGCATTCATTGATTATTTTTTAGTGTGTCCTGAGCACAGGTCAAAGGTGCAATGTTTTGGTATGAGGATCACATTCTAAACAACTGAGCTCTTGGGCAAGGTGAGAATATCTTTTCTTTTTTTCTTTTTCTTTTTTTTTAAAATATATTTTATTGATTTTTTACAGAGAGGAAGGAAGAGAGATAGAGAGCTAGAAACATCGATGAGAGAGAACCATCGATCAGCTGCCTCCTGCACACTCCCCCCTGGGGATGTGCCTGCAACCAAGGTACATGCCCTTGACCGGAATCGAACCTGGGACTCTTCAGTCCGCAGGCCGACGCTCTATCCACTGAGCCAAACCGGTTTCTACTACTTAAAATATCTTAAGGTTATAACAATGTATCCTAAACTCATAGTATCAACTACATACAAAAACTCTGCAGATTGTCATTTTTACTCGTGTACCGACATACGTTGATATCACATTATGTTTAATGTTGTGTGCCTGCAGTTATTTAAGATTTTATTCTTCTTATATATTTTTCATTTTTTCAAAATACCTTTTTATTTCAAAGAAGCAGATGGGGAGAGAGATAGAAATATCCATGATGAGAGAGTATCATTGATTGGCTCCCCCACACTGGGAAATGAGCCCGCAACACAGGCATGTGCCCTCACCGGTAATCAAACTGTGACCTCTGGTTCATAGGTGGGACCCTTATCCACGGAGCCGCACCACTCAGACTATTCCTTTTATTTTCTAAAGTTACACAAGAGAAATCAAAATGATACGTGTTTCTTTAATAGAACACCACAAATAGAAGATGCACAAATGCACTTTCCTCATCTCTCTTTCCAGTGAAGAAACTGGGAATTGGGAGTGTTTTTATAATATTGCCATTGTGTGCCAGAGCGTTTGAGCAGGTATCATTGGCAAATGTAAGCAACTCTTTGTCCCTCTTTGATGTGAGCTTTCCTCGTTGTACCTATCTTGAGCTTTTGTTGAATCCTACACTGGCTCTTGGAGTACTCGAAAATGTTATTTGGTCAATACTTGCTGGTAAGTTCTAAGTGCACTCACGTGATTGTCAAAACGGAAAATTTGTTTTCTTTCAGCTATGTCACCTAACGATAACCAGGCCTTTATGCCAAAGCCCGGAATACAAGATTTATTCTGTGAAATAATACTGGTAAGATATAAAAGGTGTCGCTTTGATAATGTACACTTAATGAAAGTCTTGAAATTTGAGGAAGAGTGTGATGACAACAAAGGATATTAATATAACCAACTAATCTGGAAAAATTATCATAATAAATTTCTTTTTACCTAAAGAGGTCAAGTATATTATGAATTTGGGAAACCTCCCAATTTAAAGTCAGTTACTTTGGCAGATCAGTGTGTTTATGCACATGAAGGTTGAAAACAAGTTTTTACTGTTATGCATTCATGGAAAAGAAATCTGGAAAAACTAGGAATTCACATAGTCTCTAGTGTAAATAATTTGCGTTGTTTAAAATTCAGGTGGGCCGAAACTGGTCTGGCTCAGTGGATAGAGCATCGGCCTTCGGACTGAAAGGTCCCAGGTTTGATTCCGGTCAAGGGAATGTACCTTGGTTGCAGGCATATCCCCAGATGTGCAGGAGGCAGCTGATCGATGTTTCTCTCTCATCGATGTTTCTAACTCTCTATCCCTCTCCCTTCCTCTCTGTAAAAAAATCAATAAAATATTTTTTTAAAACACAAAAAAAAACAAAAAAATAAAATAAAATTCAGGTGGGATTAAACTTTGTCAATCATTTCTAAAATATATAGATTTATCATGCACCTATAAAATTAAAATGTGCTCAATTTGGAAATGTCTTATGATTTTTTAAGTTAAAAAAATATAATTCATTTCAGAGAGTAAGGGAAAGGAAGAGGGAGAGGAAAACATCCACGATGAGAGACAATCATTCATTGGCGGCCTTCTGCATGCCTCCCACTGGGGACTGTTTCGGTAGCCAGGCCATGTGCCCTTACTGGGAATGGAACTGTGATCTCCTTGTTCTTATGTCAAAGCTCAACCACTGAGCCATGATAGCAGGGCAATTTGGTAATATTTTATTTATTCATTTTTATTATTATTATTTTAAAAAATATTTTTAATGATTTCAGAGAGAAAGAGGGAGAGAGAGAAATATCAATCATGAGAAAGAATCATTGATCGGCTGCTTTGGCATGCTCCCTACTGGGGATAGAACCCAGGTCCCTTCAGTCTGCAGGCCAACACTCTATCCACTGAGCGAAACCAGCTAGGACAATTTGGTAATCTTTCAAATAAGGATTCATCCTTCTTCTTCTTACAATAATGTTTTGTGTTTATTTTTTGTCTAGTATATTAGGAAAGCTTTTGTTATACAACCGTCTAGGTTTAATGTGTATCACAAAATTGTTTTTCTGAAGCAAGTGTACATATTTAATGAAATTATAACTGTCACTAAAGGTCTTTCTATCTCCCATAATCACCAGAGGGCACATAATGGAGACAGAAGTTATGAGTGGATTGAACATTGGAAAAACATTAAGCTAGAGTCATATTTTAATCATCGGACAAGTGAGCTGGCAGAGGAGCATCATAAAAGTGGAAAAGTCTTTGACCAAATGTCCAGTCACAGTATCCATCAGGTTTTTCCTATTGTGGAGAAGACACACACAGGAAGTAAATGTGTCCAGTATTTTCTGCAGCCTTCAAATTACGAGGAACAAGAGAATATTCCTACTGGGGAGCAGGCTTACAAATGGAAACCGTGTGGGAGAGTCTGCAGTCAAATATTCAGTCTAAATAGACGCAAAAAAATCCATAGGGGAAACGAACCTTATAAATGTAAAGATTTTGGTAAAACATCTTATTGGCCTTCAGGTTATACTCTAAATCAGAGAATTTATACTGGAGAGAAGCCTTACAAATGTAAAGCATGTGGCAAAGCCTTTAAATGTCATTCATCTCTTATTGTACATAAAGGAAGAATTCACACTAAAGCAAAATTATACAAACTCAGGGAAAATGAAAAAGTCTTCAGTCAGTCCTCAAGACATACGCAACATCATAGAAGTCATAGGGAAAAACAGTCTTATAAATGTTCAGAATGTGACAAAATCTTTAGCCAGCCCTCAACCCGTATTCTTCATCAGAGAATTCACACTGGAGAAAACCCTTATAAATGTAGAGAATGTGGCAAGACCTTTAAAAACCATGCAGTTCTTACTAATCATCAGAGTGTTCATACTGAAGATAGGCCTTATAAATGTAGAGAATGTGGTAAAGCATTCTTCCACGCCTCAAGCATGAGTCGACATAAGAAAGTTCATACTGGAGAGAAACCTTACAAATGTAGAGAATGTGGCAAATCCTTTAGGCAGTCCGCAGCCCTTACTTGCCATCAGAGAATTCATACTGGAGAGAAGCCTTATAAATGTAGAGAATGTGGCAAAGCCTTTAGACATTCCTCCTCCCTTAATGTACATCAAAGACTTCATACCGGAGATATGGTTTATAAATGTAGAGCATGTGGCAAAGCCTTTGGCCGGTCCTCACACCTTACTTGTCATCAGAGAGTTCATTCTGGAGAGAAGCCTTATAAATGTAGAGAATGTGGCAAAGCCTTTAGGCAGTCCGAAGCCCTTACTTGCCACCAGAGAGTTCATACTGGAGAACAGCCTTATAAATGTAGAGAATGTGGCAAAGCCTTTAGATATTCCTCCTCCCTGAATGTACATCAAAGACTTCATACTGGAGATAAGGTTTATAAATGTAGAGCATGTGGCAAAGCCTTTGGCCGGTTCTCACACTTTACTTATCATCAGAGAGTTCATTCTGGAGAGAAGCCTTATAAATGTAAAGTGTGTGGCAAAAGCTTTGGCTATTCCTCAGATCTTAATCGTCATCAACTTATTCATACTGGAGAGAAGCCTTATAAATGTAGAGAATGTGGCAAAGCCTTTAGCTGGTCTTCAAGTCTTACTGTACATCAGAGAAGTCATTCAGGTGAGAAGCCTTATACGTGTAGAGAATGTGGCAAAGCCTTTGTCACCTCCTCAAATCTTATTAAGCACCAGAGTATTCACACTGGAGAGAAGCCCTGCATCCCTTACTAAGCATCAGAGAGTTCACACTGAGAGAAGCCTTCTAAATATAGAGGATATAACAGCCTTTCATCAGTGTTTCTGCCTTACTTTACAGCAGAGTTCACACTTGAGAGAAGCCTTAAAAATGTGGAGGATATAACGGCCTTTCGCCAGTGTTCCTGCCTTACTGTACAGCAGAGTTCATAATTGTAAGAAGACTTACAGATGTGAGGAGTGTCGTATGTCCTTTACCAGCTGTGAGAACTTACAGAACATCATAGAATTGATACTGGCAAGAAGCCTTATGAATGTGAAAAATGTAGAAAAGCCTATATAAGGCATTCATGTCTTACTGTACCTGAGAGACTTTATACTAAAAAGAGAACATACAAATGTAGTGAATGGGCTGGAGCCTTGACTCAGCTCAAAATTCATTGCACATCAGAGATTTTACAGTGGAGGTAAGCCTTACGCTGTGGATAATGTGAGAAAGCCTTTAATATGTAGTCTAACCTGCTCAACATTTTAGGAATCATTCTAAAGAGAAACAGCAATAATATAAAGTTTTCATCTAAGGATTTAGGCTTCAGAGGTTGAAGCTACATTGAGAATGATAAATAAGGTCTTACAAATTATCAGGCAATATGTTAAAGTGTATATTTTCATACCTCATACAACATCGGATGATTATTACTGGATCGAATTCCCGCAGATATAAAGAAAGTGACAAAGCTTACACATAATGTAATCTTTAACCAACAACAGAATTCATACTGGGGAGAAACAATACAAATGAAATATTGTCCTAATGTCTTTAATCAGCATCCGATGCTTATTCCTCACTTTGGAATTCATTCTAGAGCAGCGGTTGTCAACCCGTGGGTCCTGACCACCTTTTGCGGTGGAACGAGCGTTTCACAGGGGTCACCTAAGATCATCAGAAAACACATATATAATTACATATTGTTGTTGTGATTAATCACTATGCTTTAATTATGTTCAATTTGTAACAATGAAATTGGGGGTCACCACAATTTGAGGAACTGCGTTAAAGGGTTGCAGCATTAGGAAGGTTCAGAACCACTGTTCTAGAGGGATACCTTAAATCTGAAGAATGTCAGTATCGGGTATTGTAAATGGATAGAAATTCTACATTCATGTTATAGGAAATGGATAGAAATTCTACATTCATGTTATAGGAGGAGAGACTTTTGTTTAAAATATAAAGTTTATAAAACTCAAAGGAGACGAGCCCCCACAGTTGTGAAGAGAACCCACCAGAGGAGCTGCTGCCAAATGAGGAGCAGCTGCTACCACAACCGCCCGAGGAGCAACCGCAGCCCGAGGAGCCACTGCCACCCAAGGAGCAGCCACTAAACAACTCAACATCTAGATATGTCAGTGAGATCAAACATGGGTAGACAAAGAAACCCCCAAACGGAAGAAAAGGACGGCTCGCCAGAAAAGCAGCTAAGTGAAACAGGCATGCTGGATGACAGAAAAAGAATTCAGATTAAGGGTCCCAGAGTTCATAAACCACATGGAGGAAAAAAAACAACTTATGCAAGAAGAAACAGATGAAAAAATCAATAAATTATGTAAGAACCAAGAAGAAATGAAGTGTGATATAGCTGCAATAAAAATCACCAATGAAAGTTTCAACAGTAGACTAGGAGAAGCAGAGGACCGAATTAGTGAATTAAAGACAAGGAAACAAAACACACCCAAACTGAACTGCAATTGGAGAAAAAAAATTGAAAGACAGGAGGAGAGCCTAAGGGAGCTTTGGGACAACATGAAACGAAACAACATACGTATAATAGGGGTGCCAGAACAACAGAGAGAGGAACAAGGGTTAGAAAACCTATTTTAAGAAATAATAACAGAAAACTTCCCTGAGGTGAGGAAGATAAAAGTCACACAAGCACAGAGAGTCCCAAACCAGGTGAACCCGAAAAGGCCCACACCAAGACATCATAATTACCATGGCAAATGTTCAGGACAAAGAGGGAATCTTACAGGCTGCAAGAGAGAAACGAAAAGTTACATACAAGGGATCTCCCAGAAACACATCAGGCCAGAAAAAAAATGGACGGAAATTTACAAAGTAATGCAAAGCAAGGGACTGAATCCAAGAATACTCTATCCATCAAGGCTATCATTCAAAATTGAAGGAAAAATAAGAAGCTTCACAGACAAAAAAAGGTTAAAGTTTATCACCATCTAACCAGCAATTCAAGAAATGCTAAAGGGACTGGTGTAAAAGAAGAAAGAAGAAACTAAGAAAGAAAACAGGCACAAAAAATAAAAATAGCTACAAACAAGTACCTTTTAATAATAACTTTAAATGGACTAAATGCTCCAATCTAAAGACATCGAGTGGCTGAATGGATCAGAAAACATGACCCATATATTTGCTGTCTACAAGAGACCCACCTCAGAATAAGGCACTCACACAGACTGAGAGTGAAGGGATGGAAAAATATCTTTCAGGCAAATGGAAATGAAAAAAAAAACGGGTAGCAATACTTATATCTGACAAAGTAGACCTCAAAGTGAAGGCCATAAGAAGAGATAAGGAAGGCCACTTCATAATACTAAAGGGATAAGTATAACAAGAAGATATAACCCTGATAAACATATATGCACCCAATGCAGGAGCACCCAAATACATAAAAAGACTCCTGGAAGATATCAAAGGAGAGATCGACAACAACACAATCATAGTAGGGGGCTTTAATACATTACTGACATCACTGGATAAATCCTCTAGACAAAAAATCAGCAAAGAAACAGCAATCCTAAATGACTCACTAGATAAGATGGACTTAACTGACATCTTCAGAACATTTCACTCCAAAGCCATGGAATATACATTCTTCTCAAGTGTTCATGGGACATTTTCAAAAATAGACCATATATTGAGTCAAAAATAAAGTCTCCCCAAGTTCAAGATGATTGACATCATACCAAGCATCTTCTCAGACCGCAATGGCATAATATTAAAAATAAACTACAATAAAAACAACCCAAAATACTAAAAAATAAATAAATAAATAAAAGTGGGGGAAAGTCATCCAAGCACTTTAACTCCACTGTACCAGGTAAACTGATACAGCTCAGAAGTTTTTCTTGACACCAACTGTCAATGCTGGAATTTTGTATTCTGTTTTATAAGGATTTAGTAAACTCATAAAAACAAAAAAAAAATAAAGATGTAAAAACGTTATCCAAATATGACCCTTTATATTCTTGTTGCATTTTTCAAAAGTAGATCTTGACATGAACTTGATTGACTGACTGATCCTACATTACGAGCTCTATAGGATTCAGCTTTAAATTTTGCAGCATCTTCTTTTAGTTCTCTAATTAGGGTTTCTCAATGCTCCTGCCACCGCTCCAGGGGAAGAGGCGGTGTCTTGGAGGAAACCGGAGCCCATGGTGACCCCTTGTGACCAGGTTTCGAACGTTGGGGATCCAAAGGCAGCCTGACTGGGGCTGGCATGGATATGCTGGTAGAAGATGGTGTCTGCATTCCCGCAGTAAGTGGAAGTGCATGGCCTTGAGGTAGCACTGTCCAAGTTTTCTCTTGGAGTAGTATTTCTCTTGCTGAGCAATAGTCTATTCATCTGTTTCTCCAGAAGTTCAGTGATAAGCTCTGCTAGCCTCTCCTTCATCCTGTGAAAATCAGTTAGTTTATTTTCCAATAACTTTTTGCGTTCCATTTCTTCTTGGCAGAGTCGCACATATTTTTCCAATTCTCTTTTGATACCATCTTGAGAAGTTTGCACTTTGGAGATTTCTGATTCCAGCTCTTTATTTCTGGCTTCCAAAGGACTTCTTATTGAAGCCTGATGATTTATCATCTGCGCTGACATTTCTTGAGATGCTCTTTGTATCTGTAAAAATGAATTGATTTGTTCTCCAGTGTCTGCTACATCCCGTCTTGCTTTTTCATCAGTCTTCTTTTTCTACTTGTCTGCTTCACAGATTTCTATCCTATTCGTTTCCATATATGTTCTGAGATTTACTGGTTCTTGTTCCCACTTCTGTGCTGTATTCTTTAGTTCTTCACATTCCTTTAGAAATGCTTCCACTGCTAAATGCTGATGAGGTGTCTTTTCTTTAAGCAGATGTATAGATTTTGAAGATGAAGGTTGTACTTTTGCTATAAGAACATCATTAACCATGGGTTCACCTGGCTGGGGAGACTCTTCATCTTCTCCTAGGATTCTTTTCCAGAAGGATGTTGCTCTTAAACGCCAAATCATATTTACCACAGTTCAGTCACAATGGGATAACCGTTGTGATGGAGTAAAACGGCCGCCTCTCCTCCCTTCTCCCTGCAGAACGCTGGCAGCAGGGCACATGCACTGCAACGGACTGGGCTGAAGTGTGCATGCCCGGTAATGGACTTAGTCCCCATTGGGCTTGCACAGTCACTTGGGCCATGCAGTGAGGCTTGTCATTTTCTTTTCTTTTTTATTTCTTAACTCTTTCTTGACTTTGGCAAATTAAAATAGAATAAGTTAACAAGTATTTTTTTCAAAAAAATGTTTTGTTCAAAAATACTGTCAAAAATTCCTAAAAAGCTTTCAGTACTGAATATAACTATTAGCACAGTGTCAAAAATGTTGAATAGGGAAACAAAATGAAAATGTGTGGTCCTGCAACCTGGCCTTCCTGTGCCATCACCAGGGACATCTGGGAGACAAAGAGGAGGAGGAGGCAAGGCTCCAGGGAGCTCCCCCCCCCCTTCTTTTTATTAACACAATTTGTCCTGAGATGAGGCAGAGATATACACTTCAAAGGGTCAGGGTTTCCTACAGAGTCCGTTGTCAGAATGGGGGAATTACCCTACGGCTGTTCAGGTGTTTGGCCTGTACGAAGCAATAACATAAAGATTAAGATGCCCTGGGCTGTCTGGCAGCCACGAATCAATTTCATATATCCTATTCAGGTTTGGGGAAATGCCCTCAGCTATTCCCAGTTGCAGCCCTGCTGTCATGCTGGAATTGGTCTCCAGCAATACTCCAAACTTTAAATGTAGTTAGGTAATATTTGTATACTTGAATATATTAAAAGAATTGATGTTTCCATATGTACAATTATCTTAGACTATTCTTTATATTGAAATCACTTGAAGTCTTCTGAAAAGAAAATATTAATGTGATTTTTATTTCCATATCACTTGATGTTGCTATGTTTTATGCCTGGTGTGTATGTGAGTGAAATCATCGGGTTGATTGTTTCTGTCTTAAAGATCTGTGACCTGTGGTATATTATATGGACTTCCCTTGTGTACACTTTTTCATGGAATAATGTATACATTGTAAGAGGCAGTATTTTCTTCTATTAGAGAATCATGCTATTGAATAAATCTTTAAGAAAATTTTTTTAATGCTTACTGAGTGTATTTTTTCCAGATTGAGGAGGAAACTGGTCTAGCAAGGCGTGTCAGGCCCTAAAAACTGTGAACAATGCATTGCCCTGGGTGGGGGAAGAGGTGGGGGAGGTTGTTATCGCTGGCCCCAGGACAAATCATCGATACCTGGGGGCCTTCCTGTAAGCCCACAAAAAGGGGCAGAACCATATCTGCAAGACAATGGTCCCCATTATCTGTCCCAACCTCACTGGTGCAGTCCCAACCTCCCTGGTGCTGTCTCAGCCTCACCGGGGCCGTCCCTAC
Organism: Myotis lucifugus; assembly: GCF_000147115.1. Taxonomy (NCBI): domain Eukaryota; kingdom Metazoa; phylum Chordata; class Mammalia; order Chiroptera; family Vespertilionidae; genus Myotis; species Myotis lucifugus. Next base: position 466,763 of record NW_005871413.1, read on the forward strand.
CTCACTGGGGCTGTCACAACCTCCCCGGGTTCATCCTGACCTCACCGGAACCGTTTCAACATCATCAGGGCCGTCCCGACGTCACCAGGGCCGTTTCAACCTCACTGTGGCCGTCCCGACCTCACCAGGGCCTTCCCAACCTCACCAGGTTTGTGTCGACCTCACTAGGGCCATCTCGATCTTTCCTGGGGCATCCCGACCTCACCAGGGCCGTCCCGGCCTCACTGGAGCCGTTTTGACCTCACCGGGGCCATCTCGATTTCACTGGAGGTGTATCGTTGTTACTGGAGCCATCCCGACCTCACGGGTGCCTTCCGAGCGTCACTGGGGAGACACGAAGTTTGGCCCTCTGTCCCCTGCCAGGCGGCTCCCCACCAGACAAAATCTCCAGGGGTTCCTTTTGGCTGAACATCCAGGACGTCTGCTTGGACCACACCCTCCACCAAGTGCACAGACTGCCCGTCTGACATCCCTCAGCATCCCACGCGAGACTGGAACCGGTGGGTGTGCTAGTGTGCCTGCTGGTACAGCGGTTCCACATCGCCAGCCCAGCCTGGCCCAGCACTGTCCTGCCCGGAACCCGACTCCGCCCCCCCGAGTGCATCCCTCCTGGATGCTAGGAGCTGAAATCTTCAGCCTGCTGGATGGGGCTCTGTACTTGGTGCCTCTGCACATCCTACTCAGTCTCAATGCTCTTCTTTCTATGAGAGGACTTGAAATCTGCAGTTTGTTGGGTTGGGCTCTGTACTTGGTGAATCTATACATCCTACTCAGTCTCAATGTTCTTCTTTCTTTCCTTCCAGTTGTAGAGCTTCCACTGGGCCAGCTTTCCCATGGTTCCGTATGATAGCTGTTTGTCCTATAGTTGGTAGTTTCGATGTTGTGGTGGGAGGCAGCACGCACAGGTCTCTTCCTTACGCCACCATTTTGGTTTTCCTGGGTCTGCTTCTTGAGTGTGTCTCCCATGGATGCGAGCAGTTGAAGTCTGCGATTTGTTGGGTTAGGCTGCAAAAGCACAGGTGGGTCTTTTTGTGCACCTGGCACAGCTTGGATGGGGATGTAAATTGATTAGGGCTGGGTCTCAGGGAGTCGCCATGGCGGAGCAAATAGCACTGGCTGTGTCTCCGCGGCCCCTCACCTCTCCGGGACACCGGGGCTTCTCGTCCCTCAGTGCTGGCGAGCAGCCTGTGCAACAGAGCCTCCCTCGCTTTCTGACCGCTCCAAGGCCGTGCCACCTCTCCCCATAGGGTCTGGTGCCTCATGATCCTGCCCGAACCAGCTCAGTTGACTTGAGAGTTTGTAACAGCACAGGTGTTTCCTCTTGTGCCTCTGGCACAGCCTAGATGGGAATGTAAATTGAGTAGGGCGGGATCTCCGCGGCCCCTTGCCTCTCTGGGACACAGGGCCTTCGCGTCCCCAGTGCCGGCAAGCAGCCGTGCGCCAGAGCCTCCCCCGCTTTCTGACCGCTCCAAGGCCATGCTGTCTCTACCCCTGGGGCCTGGGGCTTCACAGACCCGCCAGAACCAGCTCAGTGGATTTGAGAGTGTATAAAAGCACAGGCATTTCCTCTTTTGCCTCTGGCACAGCTTGGATGGGGATGTGAATTGAGTAGGGTGGGGTATCAGGGAGTCGCCAGCGTGGAGGAAATAGCAATGGCGGCGTCTCTGTGGCCCCGTGCCTCTCCGGGACACCAGGACTTCATGTCCCCCAGTGCCGTCGAGCAGCCGCGCGTCAGAGCTTCCATTGCTTTCTGACCACTGTAAGGCTGAGCCCCCTCTCCCCGTGGGATCTGGGGCCTCAGAGACACACCCCGAGCAAGCCCAGAGGATTCGAGGGTTTGTAACCGCTTCCGATTGAAAAACAAAACAAAACCGAGCATCCAGTTGCAGCCCGCCTGGCATGTGACTGCATACCTCTGTTTGTTACGCTTCCGTAGCTCCCACTCAGTCTCACTGCGCTTCTTTCTTTTCTCACAGTTGTAGATCTCCCACTGGGCCAACTTCCCCATGGTTCTGAGTGGTGGTTGTTTGCCTCATAGTTGGTAGTTTCAATGATGGTGTGAGAGGGCAGCACGCACAGGTCTACACCCTACGCTGCCATCTTGTTTCTCCTTAAGAGCCTTTATTAAGCTGGCCAGCTGACTACAATTGTGTCCCTCCCGTAGGAGCCTCACAACTTGCAGTGTTGACCGAGAGTACAGCAAGACCTTTTATCTGCAAAGACTTCAAAGTATTTTTTTTTGTGTTTTTTTTTTTTTTAAAAAAACTGCAAAGCAGTTCATTAGCCGTTCCTGGTACTGCAGGGTAAAAAGTTTACGTAAAATTAACTAGCAGGGTCACACCTGGCTGGGTTCAGTCATAACACATTCCTTTTCTAGTGAGATAATTAGCAATTTTTCTCTCCCGTGGTCCCTGCCCCACAGCCTACTCAGTAATTCTTTGTCAGGCCTCTGCCCTATCACATTCCCTACTGGTCTTATGCCTGAGTCAAATCTTTGATTCAGCGTCCTCCTCTAAGATTCTGGAGTATTGGGTGTGTAGCACCATGGGCTTGACAGCTTGGATTCGGTCTTGGATAAAATTGAGGACACACCTGAGCAGGCAGGGTCCGAAAATGAGACCTACCATTAGGAGAAGGAGGGGCCCTGCCACAGCGGATAGGAGGGTTGTGAGCCATGGGGACCAGAAGAATAAATTCTCATACCAGTTCCCCTCTGCCCTACGGGCCTCTTCTCTGTCCATCAGCCATTTCCTTAAGTGACTTAAACTTTCTCTGATTACCCCAGAGTGGTTAGTGTAGAAGCAGCACGCCTCCCCTAATGCGAGGCACAGTCCCCCTTGTTTCAGGAAAAGTAGGTTGAGTCCCCTCCTGTTCTGTAAGACTACTTCAGCTAAGGACCCTACTGATTCCTCCAACTGTCCTATGGATTTTTCTAGGGTACTCAGGTCTTGGTCAATTTGATTACCCAGTTCTTTGTAATTTTGATGTCCTGTCACTAGGGCGGCTGTCCCTACTGCTGTGGATCCTGCAATTCCGAGTCCTACGAGTAGGGGAACCAGAACCGGGGCTCTTAATCTGCCGAGGCTCTATAAGGAGGTGTTCCCTTCCTCCTTCCCCTGAGTAATAATACACTTGCGGCAGGGTATAAGTTAGGACGCAGAGCCCTGGCTCGGGCCCAGTCTGGAGGTTTAGGGAGAGTATGCAAGGGGTAATTCCAGTGATGCATGCCCACCAGGTACCATTTGGGGCAACCAGGTACCAGGGGGCCCGGATCCTGGTCTCTCCGTAAGTTGGAGTGTCCGGTTACAATTTTCTGCATAGGGGAAATCGGGGAGGGAGTAATTGGCAGATGCGACACACAGCCCAGCTCCAGTAATATCACCTAAAGTTAATCCCCTCCTTCCATTTCCCCATGCACATAGTCGCGGGGTTTCTGCATCTGCGGACACGTTGTGAACATGGGCCGAATTTGCCCCAAATGGAGCCGAAGCTCCGATCCCTACGTAATAGGGGGGCTCGGGGTTGAGGCACAACCAGCAGTTCACAGTAAGATCGGACGCACTTTTGTTCAGAAGTTGGAACGAGGCTTCAAGCGGCGTGAAAATGTCTGGTTGCAGCAGAGCTCTCCAACGCGGAGGCCAGGTTACTGCACCCCGGCGACTTGCCTCAGTCTTTGATGATGGTGGTGGCGGCTCCTCACACGTGGGGCCGGGCTTGGTCTCCTGACCTCGGGTAGCTGAGGGGCCAGGGGGCCAATTGGGTTGAGCGGTCGGGGTATTTCCCGTGGCTGGATAGTAAATAGTACCCCAGGGTCTGGTCCAGAGACATATAGCCTCAATCCGCATGTCTGTCCCCCGGTCCAGTCTTTAGCCCAATTGGCCACTGGTTTGATGACAATGGGGTTGCAGTTTCCAACAGTACAGTTCCTTTCTGGGGCCCCTGGCCACACCTGTCGGGTGAATCGTATGTCCCTGTCCTGAAGCTTTGGGGGCCATTGGGCATAGGTTTCACAGCCCCACTGTCCACAATAATAATCCTCCTGGTCTCCGCACTTCAGAAAGGGAATCCTGGGCTGGCGCGGGCAGGCATATAGGGGAGTATGTCATAGTGTGTAGCCATTCCCCCGGGGATCCCCAGCTGCGACCCGGCTGGGCCCAAATTCATGAGCCTGGGTTTCTCCTGGGGCAGGTTCCAATCCTCCTCAAAGAGGCTACACAGGTCAAACCGTTGAGTCGGTTCACCGGTGCCCGTTTCTCGGGCCAGTACTACCCCATCCGTGGTGCGGATCACCTCCCAGACATAATGTGGGGCCTGGTGGGAAAGGGGTTTACCGAACCTCCACATGACAGTGAGCAGCAGTAGATAGATCATGATGCAGGTACTAGTTTCACCTTCAGTGGGTCCTGGGTTAGTTTCATTTTCCACCTCCGGGGGCTGTCACCGCTGTCAGCTGCCTTCACTTGGGTGCTATGGATCCAGTGCTCTTTCCTGCAACTTTGATGGCGGTTGGAGTGCTCAGCACCACCTGGTAGGGTCCATCCCATCTAGGTTCCAGGCTGCCAGAGTCGTGATGCTTCACCCAAACGCAGACATGATATAAAAACGACAGAAACATGACATGAAAACAACAAAAACATGATATGAAAAAAAAAACATGATATAAAAACAACAGTGATGCAAACAATGACTGATAAAGTGATTAAACTTATTCTAATATCTCCCTGTACACCACATTAAGAGTGAAAACACTTTCAGAGTGCTTGGCTAATTTCCCTTGTGATGAAGTATTTAGAACTTTAACTGTAACGTCACATGCTCTTCAAACTCGAGAGAAAGCAACATATAACTGAGCATGTGTGAAAATGGTTTCAGGTAGGAATATGCCTACGTTGTCTAGAATTTGTCCTTCTGATTTTTTAAAATATATATCTTATTGATTTTTTTACAGAGTGGAAGGGAGAAGGATAGAGAGTTAGTAACATCGATGAAAGAGAAACATCTATCAGCTGCCTCCTGCCCACCCCCTACTGGGAATGTGCCTGCAACCAAGGTACATGCCCTTGACCTGAATCGAACCTGGACCCTTCAGTCCACAGGCTGACGCTCTATCCACTGAGCCAAACCGGTAGGGCTGTCCTTGTGATTTATTAATAGTCATCACAAATGTTGGCATCACGAGAAACTGTTGTCGAATCAATTTAAATGGGAGGCCAGTGTCAGATGGGGACTAATTCTTTGAATCAGAACGACCTCTCCCTCTGCAGATCTTGTTAATACTTCAGCTTCAATAATGTTAGCTCGCAACCTTTTGATAATAAATCTGTTACCATTACAAAGACCCCATTTACTACTGAGATTTCTCAATGACATGATGATTGCACCCACTTTCAATTTTAATTTATGAAATGGCATTCCCGAAGGAGTAATACAATTAAGAAATTGGATGGGAAAATTTTCCTTTTCAGCATCATCTGTGGAATCACTGGAAATATCACTCAAATATGTGTGAAAATCTACATAGAGTATAACAAAATTTTCTTCATTTAATTTTTGGACATGCTCTTTTTTTGGACAAAGAATTGCACGTTTATTATCTATAGCAATGGTTCTCAACCTTAGCTGGACATTAGAATCACCTGGAATCTTTTTAAAAAAAATATATTTTATTGATTTTTTACAGAGAGGAAGGGAGAGAGACAGAGAGTTAGAAACATCGATGAGAGAGAAACATCCATCAGCTGCCTCCTGAACACCTCCCACTGGGGATGTGCCCGCAACCCAGGTACATGCCATGACTGGAATCAAACCTGGGACCTTTCAGTCTGCAGGCCAATGCTCTATCCACTGAGCCAAACAGGTTTTGGCGGGAATCCTTTTAAAATCCTGATTTCTGGGCCTCTTGCACCGGAAATTATATCTTGTTATGGGGTGGGGCCATTACATTAGTAACAAAGAAATAGAATTTCAGAGGATGAGCTTAGGCAGGCTCTAGCTTAGGCTCGGCCCCGCCCCCATCGCGAAGTCACTCAGCTCAGGCTCTGGCCCCGCCCACCCGCAGGAAGGCGCATGCGCAGTTCCTTGCAGACGCGGAAGCCGCCGTGGAGGGGAAGGTGGCGGTTCCCCCTGAGGAGGGTGTTTGTCTTTAAAGCTGACGCTCCCCGTCCCCCTCCCCGCAGGGAAGGCTGAGGGCGCTGCCGGCGCTGAAGTCCTTGTTGGGGTCCCCGCCCCGGAGCCTCTCTCAGCGGTGAGTCCGCGTCCCGGGAGGCTGCGCGGTGCGGGCGCCATGTGTCTTTGGGAGGAAATGGAGGCCCCGGCCCGGGGTCTCTCCGCCTGTGGCTGTGGCCACCGCCTGCCGCGCGGTTTTCCCGCTGAAAACCGTTCCCGGGGCCGCCGGTGCTCCCCGCGGGGCTGAGAGTCTGGGTCAGGGGGTTCCCGCCCTTTGCGACCCCCCCCGCCCCCCACGCCGGGCGCTTTCCGCCCAAAGAGCCCGGATGGCTCCCGGCCTGGGGGTCTGCACCCCCTCCTAGCCCCACCGCAAAGGCTTGGGAAACCTGCACCTGTACAAGTTCCTGCTTCTCCCCCTCCCACTCCCCGCAGGTCTCAGGGCTGCTGGGTCTGGTGTCTGGTACCCAGCGCCCCTGAAAACAGCTCTGGGGCAGCCTGGGAGGCCGAGGAGGGAACTAGTCAAAGATGCTGGTCAGGGCCCCCAGGGCAGGCTTTGTTCAGGGGAGGTAAGGGGTGCTCTGTTGGGTTGGGGGTTCAGCAGAGCAGCACATGTGCTCATTCCTGTAGGAGTTTGTGGAAGTGTTTGACACATGAAGACAGAAAAAAAATCTCAGTGTGGTTTCCATGTAGGAGCTCATTGTTCCTCACTCTCTCCTGGGACAAAGGACAGGAGGGGGTGTCCTTTTCCTCATTTCCAGGTCCTTCTGACTGTGTGAGGGGAGCTGATTGACAGGCTGTGGGGACGCCTTTGAAGGCACATTCTGTGACTCCTCAACATATTGTCTCCTGAGGAAACAACCCAGACCCCATCAGGACCAGGACCAAATGGCTGCTTCTCAGGTAAAAGATGTGTCCGGGGTCAGAGGCTCTGTTTGCTTTTCCTCTAACATTTGTTGATATATTTGTCTTTCCCTCACGCCTGTGTCCCCTGTTGCACTGTGTCCTGTTACCTACAGCTAGCTCATTCTCAGTGCTGCTTTTCCCTCTACTTTGTCATCCCTAAACCCCCCTTCATGTCCCCGCTCTCGCTTACCCAATTCTTTCTCGGTGAAGATCTTTACATCTTTCCAGGAGAATGTCTATGTAGGCCTTTTATTCTACCTTCCTTTATTATTTCTTGTAATGTCTGTATCACAGGTTTTTTATTTCTTTGTTTATAATTTTTTTGGGTTTTTTTTATTGATTTCAAAGAGGAAGGGAGAGGAAGATATAGGTAGAAACATCAATGAGGAGAGAGAATCATTGATAGGCTGCCTCTTACATGTCCCGAACTGGGGATCAAGTCCGCAACCCGCCCATGTGCCCTTGACTGGAATCAAACCTGGGACTTTTCAGTTCACAGTTCGGCTCTCTATCCACTGAGCCATACGGGCTAGGGCTGCATTATAGTTTTTGATAACAGAAGCTTTGAAGTATGTTTTAAAATCAGGAAGCCTGAAGCCTTTAATTTCATACATTCTTTTCTTGATTGACTTGGTTGCATGGAGTCCTGTGACATTCACATTAATTTTAGAAATAGCTTTTCTATTTCTGCCAATAGTGTCAGCAGTTTCTATATTTCCCTCACTTTTATTTATATATATATATTTCAGAATGGCAAGGAGAGGGAGAGAGAGAGAGAAACATCAATAAGCAGAGAGAATCATTGATCAGCTGCCTCTTCCACACCCCTCACTGCAGATCAATTCTGAAACCTGGAGTGCGCCCTGACCAGGAATGGAACCCCGCCCTCCTGGCTCAAAGGTCAACGCTCTACCTCTGAGCCTCATTGGCCCGGCTATATTTCTCTCCTTTTCCAAGAGCCTTCTCTGCCTTCATTTTATGCAGCCTCCACAAGGTCAGGAAGCATTCCCACCTTTAATTAATGACTCTCAACTACTCAAAACATCCTTTTTATGACAGATCCACCTGGGAAGGCATCCATGTCTAACATCCCTATTGGGATGGGGTCAGAGGCTCTTGTGTCTTGAAGAAGGGAAAGGTAGGTTTTAGGTTCAAGTGGCTGCAGCATCAGCTCATGATCAGGAGTAAGAAAATGCACATTTTACTGCTCAAAATAGCTCAGCAAGTTCTTAATGAAGAGTACATAATAAATGGAAGAGACTTGCTCACGAGATTAGGGGGAAAGTTTTGGTATTCAAATATACTGTTTGCTTACAGAACCTGAGAGGTACCTGTGGGTTGGCACTTGCAAGAGTTAATGTTTATTTGTGATCATTTCCACATAATGATTTCTTTATTGAGGTATTTTTGGCAGTAATGTCACAGCAGTGGTGACCTCACTTTTGTGTGCCTCAGTCACCTGATGCCCATTGTCTCAGGCTACCTGATGATCACGTGGCAGAGATGCTCCCTTCACTGTGGAGTTAATAGTCTCCCTTTCGCCGAACCGGTTTGGCTCAGTGGATAGAGCGTCGGCCTGCGGACTCAAGGGTCCCCGGTTCGATTCCGGTCAAGGGCATGTACCCTGGTTGCGGGCACATCCCCAGTGTGGGGCGTGCAGGAGGCAACTGATCGATGCTTCTCTCTCATCAATGTTTCTAACTCTCTATCCCTCTCCCTTCTTCTCTGTAAAAAATCAATAAAATATATTAAAAAAAAAAAACCTAGTCTCCCTTTCTCAGAAACAAGGGTATAGTAGGGGTTTAATGAAAGATGTGCAAAGACCTCATTCACATCTGGAAATGTTCTTCTTCTTAGTTTGTGTTTGCTTTGGAAAATGAATGACTTACTTTTATTTCCTACGGATCATTGGCTTTTTCATGGGATCTTTTAAACAATCAGACCTTGAGTCTTTAATTTTCATTATATTCTATACCAGTGATGGTGAACCTATGACACGCGTGTCAGAGGGGACATGCAAACGCATTTTTTTGGTTGATTTTTCTTCGTTAAATGGCATTTAAATATATAAAATAAATATCAAAAATATAAATCTTTGTGTTGCTATGGTTGCAAATATCCAAAAATTTCTATATGTGACATGGCAGCAGAGTTAAGTTAGGGTTTTTCAAAATGCTGACACGCCAAGCTCAAAAGTTTCGCCATTACTGTTCTATACTCACATGAGAGACTTACCCTACATGATCACTTTTGTATTTTCTAGAAAGTTTCAAAGAATGTTATTAATGCATGTTCAGTTTCATTAAATTTCTACAATATAACTTTCCACTAATGATACATAAAAATTTTGAAAGAAATGTACTAGTAAGAAAAATTAGTTCCCTCAGTCTGGCGTGGATCAGTGGTGGAGGGTTTGATTCCTGGTTTCGGGCAAGTAGGTCCTGGGTACCTGTGGTAGGCAGGCAACCCATGCGTCTCTGTCTCTTTCACATTGATGTGTGTGTGTGTATCTCTCTCTCTCTCTCTCTCTCTCTTTCTCTCTCACCTGTTTCCTTTTGTGCTTCTACCTCCCTGCCTCCTACTCTACAAAACTCATTGGAAAAAATCTCTGGAGGTGAGGATTTACAACCACACAATGGAAATAATAAGTCTTAACTTGTTTTGTATCCTTATGTTTCTGTCCTTATTTTGCTTATAAAACAAAAAGGGGATCATACACAAATATATTCATGAGATTTATGGAATCACCTAACCATCTTGATTTCATACTTATAATATGTGTGTCTCTGTGCCTAAATTGTTAACATTTATTTCGAGTATTTTTTCTTTTTTTCAAGTATATTTGTATGAATTTCAGAAAGTAAGGGAGAGGTAGAGAAAGATAGAAACATCAACGATGAGAGAAAATCATGGAACCGATGCCTCCTGCACACCCCACACCGGGGATCGAGCTGGCAATTTTGTTGTGTCCAACCAGAAGTATGGCACATGATTTGGAAATATTGGCATCACAAGTAAAAAGTGAGCTTGTGACACGTTTGGAAACACAGGCTCCATCTCAGAACCTGGATCAGAATCTGTGTCTTTACAGAAGTTCATTTTGTTGTGGTTTGCTTCAACTTGAGAAGTCTGTAAACTCCAACCCATCATTGCATTTCTATCTGAGAAATATACCCCACTGGCCCTGAATGATGCAAATGCAGCACTCAGAAATCCATATGCTTGTATCCATGCCTCAATTTAATTAATTTAGTTTTTAATATATTTTTATTGATTTCAGAGAGGAAAGGGTGAGAGAGAGAGAGAGAGAGAGAGAGAACGAACGAGAAAACAATCGTGAGAGAGAATTCGTGATCGGCTGCCTCTAATACACCCCCTACTTGGCATTGAGCCTGCAACCCCGGCTTTTGCCCTTGGCAGGAATTGAACCTGGGACTCTTCAGTCTGCAGGCCCACCCTCTATCCCCCTGTGCCCACTGAGCCAAACCAGCTATGGCCATGACTTAATTTTAAAGTTTATTTTCTTATATAGGAAAATCTGAATCCTGGATCTATGGACATGTGTCATCCTCACTTGTCAATCTTAGAACACATATCAGAGAATGTTCCTGGGGCAAAGGTATCTGATTCAGGATACTCCCCTAGGTCCAAACCTCTTCTGACACTCATTTCATGTTGGGTGACTTTGTGAACACTTCTGGAGACCTTTTGGTAAATGTTTCTTATCTTTCAGGGACCTTTGACCTTCAGGGATGTGGCCATAGATTTCTCTCAGGAGGAGTGGGAATGCCTGGACCCAGATCAGCGGAAATTGTACCTGGATGTGATGTTGGAGAACTACAGCAACCTGGTGTCCGTGGGTAAGGATGACTTCCTTCCTGAGTTCCTACTCTACCCGCAGGTTTTTGTTTCACATCTCCATGGCCTTTTCTTTTCTGTGGTCGATTCTTGCTCTCAAGGAACACGTTGGTCCATAGCTGGTTTGGCCCAGTGGATAGAACACCGGCCTGCAGAATGAAAGGTTCCAGTGTCGACTCTGTTCAAGGGCAAATGCCAGAGTTGTGGGCTCGCTCCCCAGTATGGGGTGTGCAGGAGGCAACTGATCAATGATTCTCTCTCCTCATTAATGTTTCTGTCTCTCTCTCCTGTCTTCCTCTCTAAAAGGAATAAATATATATAGTTTTTTAAAAAGGAACAAATGGGGAATTCCTTGGTGTAGAAAAGAAACACTTTTTGATGTATGTGAATTAGGAACTCAGTGTTTGCACACATTACATTTTGTCTACACTAATGAAGGTAATATCAGAAAGTCATATTTTAAAAATCATTTTCTAGAATATTCTATAGTCTACACTAGAGGCCTAGTCCACGAAATACATGCATGAGAAGGATCCCTAGGCCTGGTCTCCCCCCTCCCCACCTCCTCCTCCCCTCCCTCTATTAGTGCCCCGCCGCTATCTCTGCTCTCCATCCTTCTTCTGGACCGGCCCCTGGTGGTCAGCGCACATCACAGGGAGTGATGGAACTCCTGCTCTCCGGGTTGTACTTCCGAGAGGACACTTTGTACATTAGCCATATATGTGCCTGTGTGTGTGTGTGTGTGTGTGTGTGTGTACACATATATATGTAATCTAATAATAGACAAATAGGGTAATTGACCGTACCTTCGCTATGCCTCCCATTGGCTACTCAGCGTGATATGCAAATTAACCAGTAACAAATATGGCAGTTACTTTTCATACGTAGGCGCGAAGTGGAGGAGCAAAGACTGAAGGCGGCTCCGGCGGGAGCAGCGAGAGGCATGGAGGTGGCTCGTTGGGAGCGAAGGCCTCGGTCCTTGGTGTCGGAGGAAAACCAGTGCCGGCAGCCAGGGCAAGGGAAAGCCTATTGCACAGGCCTACAACAGGCCTCTACTGTGTGTGTGTGTGTGTGTGTGTGTGTATACAT
>NW_005871413.1:478877-524208 GCF_000147115.1 Myotis lucifugus
ACAGTGGGGCCTTGATTTACGTGTGTCCCGACTAACGAGTTTTTCGAGATATGAGCCGTCTCTCTGCTGATTTTCTGCTTTGAGTTGCGAGCTAAAATTCGGGTTACAAATCCGCTTTAAATACCCCACTGCTAGTTGGCGCAGCGAACATCACAGTGAACGCCACTGATTTGACATACGAGTAATTTGAGTTACGAGCTCCGTCACGGAATGAATTAAACTCGTATGTCAAGGCACCACTGTACATACATAAAGGTACACACACACACACACACACACACACTAGTGGCCCGATGTCCCTCAGCCTGGCCTGCAACCTCTGATCTAGGATCCCTCAGACATCCCTCTCGCAATCTGGGACTGCTGGCTCCTATCTGCTCACCTGTTTGCCTGCCTGATTGCCCCTAACTACTCAGCCTGCCATCCTGCTTGCCCCCAACTTTGCCCGCATCCTCCCCGCTGAACTTCTCACCCCCACCTTCTTTCCTTGCTGGCCTAATCACCCCCAACTGCCCATGCCACTGACCTGCTTGCCCTCAACTGCACCACCCACAGCCGGCCTAATCGCCTGCAACTGCCCCGCTGCTTGCCTGCTTGCCTCGAAGTGTCCCCCTGCTGGCCTGATCGTCCGCAACTGCCCCCGTGCCAACCTGCTCTCCCCCAACTGCCCTGCTGCTGGCCTGATCGCTCCCAACTGCCCCCCCCACCAGCCTGCTTTCCCCCAACTGCCCTCTGCCTGCCTTTTCGCCCCAACTGACCCCCATTGCCGGCCTGCTTGCCCCAACTACCCCCCCTTCCAGTGTGCTCCTCCCTATCTTTTCCCTCTGCTGGCCTGATCACCCCCGTCTGCTCTCCCCACCTGGCCTGATCGTGGCTAACAGCTTCTGCCTCAACCCCGCCACCATGGCTTTATCTGGAAGATCTCCCAGTCTAATGAGCATATTACCCTTTTATTGGTATAGATTAGTGGCCTGGTGTATGAAATTTGTGCACGGGGGATGGTTTCCCTCAGCCCGTCCTGCAACGTCTCCAATCTGGGGCTCCTCGGGGGATGTCTGACTGCTCGCCCACAATTGGCCACCCTGTTGTTTTTTTAATATATTTTATTGATTTTTTTACAGAGAGGAAGGGAGAGGGATAGAGAGTTAGAAACATCGATGAGAAAGAAACATCCATCAGCGGCCTTCTGCACACCCTCTACTGGGAATGTGCCTGCAACCAAGGTACATACCCTTGACCAGAATCGAACCTGGGACCTTTCAGTCCGCAGGCCGACGCTCTATCCACTGAGCCAAACCAGTTAGGGCTCCACTTGCATTTCTTGGTGATGAGTGAGTTAAACATCGTTTATTATGTGTATTGCGTAGAATGGGTATTCAGGTGCTCCACCCATTTTCAATCATAATTGTTTGTCTTTTTGGTGTAAAGTTGTGTGAGGTCCTTATATATTTTGGATCTTTAGCTTTTGAGGTTGTAGCTTTGTTGGGTTTTTGTTGTTATTTTGTGGTTTCTTTTGATATGTCAAAATTATTCTTTTGTAGTCTCATTTCTTTATATTTTGGGTTCTTTATTATGCCTAGGAAGATATATGGAAACCAGTATTTTAAAGAGCGATGGTAAAGTTCATTGAGTATGCTTTCTTCCAGTGTTTTCATGGTTTCAGGTGTCATATTTTTGTTGTTAATCCTTGCTGACTTCAGTTTGGTTCCCGGCCTATAAACAGGGTCTAGTTTTAGTATTTTTGCATGTATCTGTTTCATTTTTGTTTAACTACTTGAACAACTGAAGAATCAGTCTTTACCTATTGTGTGTTCTTGCCTTCTATCGTACAGATTTGTTAACCATATAGCTTTGGACATTTTTTGTGTGTGTGTGTGTTTTTGTTTCATGGTTTCCTTGTTGTTTGGAGTGTGGTTTCTCAGAAGACAAAGAGATTATAATCTCAGAACCTGTGTTCTTTTTTTTTAAATTAAATCTTTATTGTTCAGATTATTACATTTGTTCCTCTTTTATCCCTCCACAACTCCCCTCCTCCCGGTTCCCACCCCACTCTCCGCCCCCACTCCCCACCCACTGTCCTCATCCATAGGTGCACGATTTTTGTCCAGTCTCTTCCCGCATCCCCCACACCCCTTTCCCCCCCAAGAATAGTCAGTCCATTCGCTTTCTATGTCCCTGATTCTATTATAGTCACCAGTTTATCAGATTATTTATTCACTTGATTTTTAGATTCACTTGTTGATAAGTGCCTGTTTGTTGTTCATAATTTGTATCTTTACCTTTTTCTTCTTCTTCCTCTTCTTAAAGAATACCTTTCAGCATTTCATATAATACTGGTTTGGTGGCGATGAACTCCTTTAGCTTTTCCTTATCTGTGAAGCTCTTTATCTGACCTTCAATTCTGAACGATAGCTTTGCTGGATAAAGTAATCTTGGTTGTAGGTTCTTGGTATTCAACACTTGGAATATTTCTTGCCACTCCCTTCTGGCCTGCAAAGTTTCTGTTGAGAAATCAGCTGACAGTCATACGGGTGCACCCTTGTAGGTAACTGACTTTCTTTCTCTTGCTGCTTTTAAGATTCTCTGTCTTTTGCCCTTGGCATTTTACTTATGATGTGTCTGGGTGTGGTCCTCTTTGGATTCCTTTTGTTTGGGGTTCTCTGTGCTTCCTGGACTAGTAAGTCTATTTGTTTCACCAGGTAGGGGAAGTTTTCTGTCATTATTTCTTCAAATATGTTTGGTATATCTTGCTCTCTCTCTTCTTCTGTCACCCCATAATTCGGATGTTTGTACACTATCTTCATATTGGGTGTGTTTTGCTTTCTCGTATTTCGAATCTTTGACTTGATTCTTGGTATCCTCTAGTGTACTGTTGAATCCCTGTATATTATTCTTTATTTCAGTCAGTGTATGCTTAATTTCTGACTGATCCTTTTCCATTTTTTGGCATTTTCATTGAGATCCTTGAAGGGCTCCATAAGTTCCTTGGAGGTTTCTAGAAGATTCTTGAGTAACCTTATAACTGTGGTTTTGAACTCTATGTAGAGTAGTTTCCTTACTTCCATTTCTTTCTTTTCTGACATGTTTGTCTCCGCATTTTGGCTGCTTCCCTGTTTGTTTCTATGTGCTATGTAGCTTCTCACTCTCCTTGAGTTGATAGTGTGGCCTTGTGTAGTAGGTGTCCTATTGGGCCCAGTGACTCAGGGTCCCCAATAACCTGAGGTAGACACTCTTGGTGCCCCCCTTTATTGCTGTGTGCACAGTGTTGTTGTAGTTGAGCCTTCATTGCTGTTGGCATCACTGGGAGGAATTGACCACCAGGCCAATAGTCAGTGCTGTCCAGCTTTGACTACACTGGGTGAAGTGCTGTGCAGGAGACAGCCTTATGGGGCAGGACTTACTTCATTGGGGCTTTGGTGCTCACTGAGTATGCCCCTTGAGTGTATCACTTATGGATGTGAAGAGTAATCATCTGGTATGGTCTCACACTGACCACTGGATACACTGGCTCTTGGATCTCTATGGAGATGCAAAGTGAGCCATTGCTTGGGGCACCCAACAGGAGCTGCAGAGAGATCTGCAGATTCCTTCTCTTTGTATTGTGTTTGGAAGTGCCCAGATGAGGTCCAGCTGTGAAGCAAGGCAGGCTGCCATTGTTGCCAGTTCTTGGGCCTTTTTTTTTGATCACTTTGGAGGTCCCTGACCTAGCTGAAGATTGCTTGACAGGTTTTAGGCCGAGAATGGACAGGCCTTTCATATGCAAAAGCCACTGCGCACAACTTGGGTGTGGTATTAAATTGGGTAAGGTGGGCCGAACCGGTTTGGCTCAGTGGATAGAGTGTCGGCCTGCGGACTCAAGGATCCCAGGTTCGATTCCGGTCAAGGGCATGTACCTTGGTTGCGGGCACATCCCCACTGGGGGGTGTGCAGGAGGCAGCTGATCGATGTTTCTCTCTCATCGATGTTTCTAACTCTCTATCTCTCTCCCTTCCTCTCTGTAAAAAATCAATAAAATATATTTTTTAAAAAAAATTGGGTAAGGTGGGGTCTCGGCGAATCTTCAGGGCGGAGCAAACAGCAATGGCTGCCAATCAGCCGTGTACCGGGGAGATCCCAGCAAAGGAACCATGACCGGTGCAAGCACCTCTGTTTGGAAGAAAGTTTCCTCCGTGTTCCTGCCCTGATGCCAGATAGTCCAGTTTTTTTTTGTTATATATCTGTGTCCCCCTTTCACAAGGCACTAGAGCTCAGAGCAATCGGAAGCTTGTATCTCCCTCCAAATTAAAAAAGCAGCACACCTGGGTACCAGCCCATTCCACGCCTCTGCACCTCCTAGCAGTCTCAATGCACCTTCTTCTTTACCTCTCGACTCAGCCAGCTTTCTGGCCATTCTGGATGATAATTGTTCTGGATATTATTTGTAATTTTGATGTGGCTGTGGGATGCAGCAGATTACAGGTGTTTACCTATTCCGCCATCTGGTGCCTCTCTTCCCAGGCAAATTCTTTGATGTTGAAGATGTCTTTCATTAATGATTCTACTGTATTTTTTAATTCGTGTATTCTGTTTTTCAATTTCCCCTTTCATGGTGGAGTTTGTAAAATACTTTCTCATTGTATTTTTATTTTGGTTCTATAATATTTCAGTGATATTATATAGTTGTCTTTTTTCTCCTTTTCGGCTTTAATATATGTAGTTCCATTCCTTTTTTTACAATATTTTTTTTTCTTTCAATTTGTTTATGTGCTGTATCACGTTTATTGATTTTCGGATATTGTACCATCCTTGCATCCCTGGGATAAATCCTACTTGGTCATGGTGTATGATCTTTCTGATGTACTGCTGGTTCCAATTTGCTAAGATTTTGTTGAGGATTTTGGCAACTATGTTCATGAGGGATATTGGCCTGTAATTCTCTTTTATTGTGTTGTCTTTACCTGGCTTTTTTTACAATATATTTTTATTGATTTCTCAAACAAAGCGAGGGGGAGATAGAAACATGAATGATGAGAGAGAATCATTGATCGGCTGACTCCTGCATGTCCCCCCAGTGGGTATCAAGCCTTTAACCCAGGCATGTACCCTTGACTGGATTTGAACAGGGAACCTGCAGCCCACAGGCAAACAATCTATCCACTCAGCCAAAGTTATTTATCCAGGTAATTATTATCTTGCTATTGATATAGTCCCATTTTGTTTATCTGATGGTACACTTTTTCTGATTCTATGCATGACTTGATATGTTTTGTTGAGATTCTGGAATTGTAAACAACCAGGCTTTTGAACATCCTTTCTCTAGGAGGAAACAAATAATAACCATCTGTGGCACACATTCTACTTTCATTGAACACTGTTTTCATTCCTGTATTCTTCGTTCCATTGTCTATTTAATTTCATATTTGAAATGTTCTTTGTGTCTTTCTCAGACCCATGGTATCTTTTTCAGGCTTGATACACATCTTCCATATTGCAGTCTCTGTGGTGCTCGAACAATTTATCATTGTCTCTTTGTAGCAGCCACAACAGGGCACTCACTGTGTACTGCCATTTCATTCGCACTCTTTGTCATGCACAACAAACACATGTTCTTGAAGATGCTTCAAAACAGCGAGATCATTGAACACCCACTTCCCTCATCTCTATCTCCAGCAAAGCAACTGGGAATTGGAAGTGTTGTTATATTATTGCCATTGTGTGACAGGGGGTTTGAGCAGGTATCATTGGCAGATGTTAGCAACTGTTTGCCCCTATTTGATGTGAGTTTTCTTCCTTGTACCTATCTTGAGCTTTCTTTGAATTCTTCACTGGCTCTTAGAGTATTCCAAAATGTCATTTGGTCAATACTTGCTGTGCACTTACCTGTTTGTCAAAACTGAAAACTTGTTTTCTTTCAGCTATTCCATCTAAAGATAACCAAGCCTTTATGCCAAAGCTGAGAATACAGGATTTATTCCCTGAAATAGTACTGGTAAGATATAAAAGGTGTCGCTTTGATAATGTACACTTAATGAAAGCCTTGGAATTTGAGGAACAGTGTGATGAGAAGGGAGGCTATGAATATAAACAGAACTAATCTGGAACAATTATCATAATAAACTTCTTGTTACCTAAACATGTCAGGTGTACTTTGGATTTGGTAAACCTCCCTTATTAAAGTCCGTTACATTGGCAGAGAAGGGTGTTTCTGAACATGAAGGTTGAAAACAACTTTTTATTGTTACCAAATCTTGGAAAGGAAATCTAGAAAAACTAGTAACTCATGTAGTCTCTAGAGGAAATAATCATTTGAATTGTTTTAAAGGTAGAATGGGATTAATACTTTCATTAAATCATTTCTAAGAGGTATAAATTTATAGTGTATCTATATAATAAAAAGTGCTCAATTTGGCAATCTTTTATGATTTTTTTTATGAAAAACGTGTTTTTATTGATTTTAGAGAGTAAGGAACAGGAAGAGAGAGAGGAAAATATCACCGATGAGAGAAAATCATTCATTGGCTGCCTCCTGTATGCCTCCCACTGGGGACCGATCCCCAAGCAGGGACATGTGCCCATACTGGGAATGGAACCAGGATCTTCTTGTTTACACTTCAAAGCTCAACCACTGAGCCATGCTGGCTGGGCTTTTGGCAATCTTTGAAACAAGGATTCATTCTTCTTTCTCTAATAATTAAGGTGTTGTATTTTTATTTTGTCTATCATCCTATATAATAAAAGCCTAATATACTAAGTGTTTGGTGGCACGGTCATCCGTTCAACCAATCAAAGCATAATATGCTAACGATAGGTTAAGGACACTCAATTGCTCGCTATGATATGCACTGATCACCAGGGGGCAGACGCTCCATCCGGTAGGTTAGCTTGCTGCTGGGGTCTGGTTGATCAGGACTGAGCAAGATGGGCCGGACAGGCCCTGACGCCTTCCCACAGTCCCTCTCTGGCTGGCCAAACTGTCAAATACCTCCCCACCCCCAATCATGCACCTTTGGGGTCGCTGTGTCTGGCCTGCATCATCTCTAAATCCGGCACCTGTCAGGGGATTTCAGAGAGTTGGTTTCAGCCCGATCCTGCAAAACATTAGAGTTGCCCCCTGGTGGTCAGTGCACTCCCACAGGCGGAGCATCGCCCAACCAGAAGTTGGGCTCACAGCAGGTGAGTGCAGGAGCGGTGGCAGGACCTTCCACCACCTCTTTGGTTGTACTAAGGCTGTCCAGCTGTTGGCTTAGGCCCACTCCCCGGAAGGAGCGGGCCTACGTCAACACTAGGACATCTCCCAAGGACTCCCAGACTGCAAGAGGATGCAGGCTGGGCTGAAAGATACCCCCCTGAGTGCAAGATTTTTATACACCAGGCCTCCAGTTTTATTATATTAGGATTGCTTTAATGAGTATCACAAAATGGTTCTTATGGATCTAGTGTACATGTTTAATGTGATTATAACTCACTAAAGGTCTTTCTCTCTCCAATTATCACCAGAATACACAAAATGGAGATAGCAGTTATCAGTGGATTGAACATTGGAAAAAATCTAAGCAAGCGTCATATCTTAATCATCGGACAAGTGAGTTCACAGGGGACCATCGTAAAAGTGGAAATGTCTTTGACCAAATGTCCTTTCACAATATACATCAGGTTATTCCTATTGTGGAAAACACACACCAAGGAAGTTGTGTCCACTCTTTTCAGCAGTCTTCAAATTACAGTGGACAAGGTGATATTCATCCTGGGGAGGAGACTTACAAATGGAATCCTTGTGGTAGAATCTCCAGTCAAATATACAATATAAATGGACAGGAAAAAATCTATATTGGAGAAAAACAGTATATATGTAAAGATTCTGGTAAAACATCTAATTGGCCTTCAGGTTGTACACTAAATCAGAGAATTCGTACTGGAGAGAAGCCTTACAAATGTAAAGCATGTGGCAAAGCCTTTAAATGTCATTCATCTCTTATTGTACATAAGGGAAGAATTCATGCTAATGCAAAATTTTACAAACTCAGGGAAAATGGAAAAGGCTTTAGTCAGTCCTCAAGACATACTCAACATCATAGAAATCATAGGGATGAAGAGACGTATAACTGTTCACAATGTGGCAAAGCCTTTAGACTACCCTCCACCCTTATTCTTCATCAGAGAATGCACACTGGAGAGAAACCTTATAAATGTAGAGAATGTGGCAAAGCATTCCGCCAAGCCTCAGACATGAATCGACATCAGAAAGTTCATACTGGAGAGAAACCTTACCAATGTAGCGAATGTGTCAAAGCCTTTAGTGAGCCCTCCAACCTTAATCGTCATAAGCGTATTCATACTGGAGAGAAACCTTACAAATGCACCGAATGTGGCAAAGCATTCATTGAGTTCGCAAGCCTTAAAGGACATCAAACAGTTCATACTGGAGAGAAACCTTATAAATGTACAGAATGTGACAAAGCCTTTAGGTGTTCCTCAAGACTTAGAATTCATCAGAGAATTCACACTGGGGAGAAACCTTACAAATGTAGAGAATGTGGCAAAGCCTTTGGGGACTCCTCATCCCTTCGTTGTCATCAGAGAGTTCATACTGGAGAGAAGCCTTATAAATGTAGAGAATGTGGCAAAGCCTTTGCTGAATCCTCATCCCTTCTTTATCATCGGAGAGTTCATACTGGAGAGAAGCCGTATAAATGTAGAGAATGTGGGAAAGCCTTCAGCCACTCTAAATTCCTTAATCAACATCACAGAGTTCATACTGGAGAGAAACTTTTCAACTGTAAAGAATGTGGCAAGGCATTCAGTTTGGCATCATCCCTTAATTATCATCAGAGAGTTCATACTGGAGAGAAGCCTTATAAATGTAGAGAATGTGACAAAGCCTTCAGCCACTCTTCATCCCTTAATCAACATCACAGAGTTCATACTGGTGAGAAGCCTTATAAATGTAGAGAATGTGGCAAAGCCTTTAGCAAGTCCTCACACCTTACTTCTCATCAGAGAGTTCATACTGGAGAGAAGCCATATAAATGTAGAGAATGCGCCAAATCCTTTGGCACCTCCTCTGATCTTACTAGGCATCAGAGAGTTCATTCTGGAGAAAAGCCTTATAAATGCAGAGAATGTGGCAAATCCTTTAGCAGGTTCTCACGCCTTACTTCTCATCAGAGAGTTCATTCTGGAGAGACGCCTTATAAATGTAGAGAATGCGCCAAATCCTTTGGCAGCCGCTCAGACCTTACTAAGCATCAGAGAGTTCATTCTGGAGAGAAGCCTTATAAATGCAGAGAATGTGGGAAAGCCTTTAGCCAGTCCTCACAGCTTACATCTCATCAGAGAGTTCACACTGGAGAAAAGCCTTATAAATGTAGAGAATGTGCCAAATCCTTTGGCTACTCCTCACAGCTTACATCTCATCAGAGAGTTCACACTGGAGAGAAGCCTTATAAATGTAGAGAATGTGGCAAAGCCTTCAGCCACTCTTCATCCCTTAATCAACATCACAGAGTTCATACTGGTGAGAAGCCTTTCAAATGTAAAGAATGTGGCAAGGCATTCAGTTTTGCAGCATCCCTTAATTATCATCAGAGAGTTCATACTGGAGAGAAGCCTTATAAATGTAGAGTATGCGCCAAATCCTTTGGCACCTCCTCAGAGCTTACTACGCATCAGAGATTTCATTCTGGAGAGAAGCCTTATAAATGTAGAGAATGCGCCAAATCCTTTGTCACCTCCTCACGGCTTACTAGGCATCAGAGAGTTCATTCTGGAGAGAAGCCTTATAAATGCAGAGAATGTGGCAAAGCCTTCAATCAGTCCTCACACCTTATATATCATCAGAGAGTTCTCCATGGAGAGAAGCCTTATTAATGTAGAGAATGTGGCAAATCCTTTGGTTTCTCTTCAAACCTTACTATGCATTAGAGAGTTCATTCTCGAGAAGCCTTATAAATGTAATGAATGTGCCAAAGCCCTTACCACGTCCTCATCTCTTAATTATCATCAGAGGGTTCACACAGGAGAGAAGCCTTATACATGTAGAGAATGTGGCAAAGCCTTCACTGGATCTTCAAACCATACCAGCCACCAGTGAATTCATACTTGAGAGAAGACATGTAAATGTAATGAATGTGGCAAAGCCATTATCCAGTCCTCATCCCTTTCTTGTCATCAGAGAGTTCACACTGGAGAGAAGCCTTATGAATGTAGAGAATGCAGCAAATCCTTTGGCAGCTCCTCAGATCTTACAAAGCATCGGAGATTTCATTCTGGAGAGAAGCCTTATAAATGTAGAAAATGTCTCAAAGCCATTTATCAGTGTTCCTGTGTTACTGTACAGCAGAGAGTTCATAATTGAGAGATGTTTTACAGATGTGAGGTGTGTGGTAAGTCCTTGACCAGCTGTGAGAACTTATTGAACATCACAGAATTCATACTGGAAAGAAGCCTTAGGAATGTGAAAAATGTGAAAAGGCTTTAAAACCAATGTATTACTATACTTGATCAACATCAGAACAAAAAGAGACCTTACAGATGTATAGAATGGGCTAGAGCATTAACCCATAGCTTAAAATTTACATCAGAGATTTTATAGTGGAGGGAATCCTTATATTGTAAAAAATGTGAGAAAGCCATTAGCCTTTGGTCAAATTTACTAAACATTTTAGGAATCATTCTGAAGAGAAACAGCAGTAATATAAAGTTTTCATCCAAAGATTTAACCATGGTTGAATCGTCATTGAAAATGATAAAATTGAGCCTTAAAAATTATGAGGCATATGTCAAAGTGTATATCCTTATTTGTATGTCATACAACATCTGGTAATTATTGGATCAAAGTCTAGGTGATATAAAGAATGTGACAAAGCTTACTTAGTATGCAAACCTTACACGACATC
This sequence comes from Myotis lucifugus, assembly GCF_000147115.1. Taxonomy (NCBI): domain Eukaryota; kingdom Metazoa; phylum Chordata; class Mammalia; order Chiroptera; family Vespertilionidae; genus Myotis; species Myotis lucifugus. The sequence goes on from NW_005871413.1 coordinate 489,752, forward strand.
AGAATTCATACTGGGGAGAAACAATACAAATTTAAACAGTGTCCTACATACTTTAATCAGCATCTGTAGCTTATTCCTCACATTGGAATTCATTCTAGAGGGAAACCTTAAATGTGAAGAATGTGGGAGATCATAGAGTGGGACCTACAGCCTCAGTCAATACCAGGGATTGTAATTGGGTAGAAGTTCAATATTTATGATAGAGGAGGAAGGACTTTTAAAATATATATGTAGTTTACAAAAATCCAAGGAATTTATGCCTTAAAATGACTTTACGATGTAAAAACTTTATCCAACTATGTAATTGCTTATGAATTTTAATGTATCACTGAATTCACACTAGATAGGTAGCAAAAATGCCTTTCGGTATTGCTCTACATCAGAATGTTTACTACAGTATACTCCAAACTTTAAATGTAGTTTGGTAATGTTTTCTATACTTGAATATATCAAAAGAATTAATGTTTCCATATGTACAATTACTTAGAGTGTTATCTCATTTAAATTAAAAACGTATGAAGTATTTTCAAGAGAAATTTGATCCTACTCCCATCTCACTTGATGTTGTTATATTTTATTCCTGGTGTGTGTGTGAAATTATGGAGTTGGTTGTTTCTGCCTTAAAGATCTGTGAGCTGGCTCTTGCTGGTTTGGCACAGTGGATAGAGCGTTGGCCTGCAGACTGTAGGGTTTGATTCCAGTCAGGGGCACATGCCTGGATTGTGAGCTTGATCCCCAGTAGGGGGCGTGCAGGAGGCAGCCAAGCAGTGATTCTCTCATCAATGTTTTTATCTCCTTTCCTCTTTGAAATCAATAAAAATATTTTTTTTAAAAGATCTGTGATCTGTTGTATATTATATGGACTTTACTTATGTACACTTTCTTATGATATATTGGGTACATTGTAAGGCACACATTTTTTGATGTATTAGAGAATTATATTATTGATTTAATCTTTTAAAATAGTTCTGATGTTTTTAAATGATATTAAAGTTAATTCCCTCTCTGTGCCATCTTCTTGGGATGAAAATTTTATGAGGGCATTTCAATTTGTGGTTATGACGTTTAGGTGAAGGGAAGTACACTTAGAGCTGTGCTGTTTGTCTAATTGGTTTTCCATAACTAACAGATATATTACAGTACCAGTGATGTGGTTGTACCAGTGATGTAGTACCAATAATGTAGCCAGGATGCAGAATTGGCATGAACTCTGCATGTGGAGAGAGGACACCTTTCCCAGGCTGCACTGCTAACTGATCTCAAAAAAATTAATTCTATTTCTTTCATGTCACATTTCATGTTCATTTATGTCTTTTTCACTTTATCTTCTAGGCTGCCGTTTATTTTGCAGTGCTAAAATCACAGCATGTAAAGCTCTTCCTGTCCCACATCAGCCCCTCATTCCCATGTAACTCAGTAGTTTGCAATTTTACTAATGTAATGACTGACGTCAGAATTTGGCAAATATTTAGCTCTGTATTCCTGAAGTAGGTAGACTATCACTCATGTTTTTTGCTAACACCTATCTATATCGTATATACCCTATATAATAAAGTGGTAATATGCAAATTGATCCTCACGCCCTCACACAAGATCGCTGCCCCCATGTGGTTAAAGATGGCTGGCAGGAGAGGCTAGTTGTGGACAATCAGGCCAGCAGGGGAGGGCAGTTAGGCGGCGATCAGGCAGGCAGGCAGGCAGGCGAGTGGCTAAGGTTTTTGGCCCTTTTTATGTTGGTTCTTTTGTCCATGTCTTCTTTGTGTGTTTCAACAATTGTCCTGTACATGTTGACTTTTTTAATATACTAGAGGCCCCACCTCACAATGCCTCACACGCTCTGGGGATGCTGCTGGTGCCCCACCCTGCAACCCCTCGCACATCCGTGGATGCTGCCGGCGCCCTGTGATGCACCAGGGACAATGCCAGCACACTGTGATTCTCTGTAGATGCTGCCTGCGCCCCGGGCTGTTCGGGTGGGGCGGAGGCTCGAGTGGAGCTGTAGCACCTCCTGCTGATCGGTCCTTATGGCATGAGGGATTGACGACCATTTACATAATAGCCTTTTATTATTATTAAGATACATACTAGAGCAGTGATGGCGAACCTTTTGAGCTCGGCGTGTCAGCATTTTGAAAAACCCTAACTTAACTCTGGTGCCATGTCACATATAGAAATTTTTTGATATTTGCCACCATAGTAAAACAAACATTTATATTTTAATATTTATTTTATATATTTAAATACAATTTAACAAAGAAAAATCAACCAAAAACATGAGTTTGCGTGTCATAGGTTCGCCATCATTGTACTAGAGACACAGTGCACAAGTTCATGCACAGGTGGGTTCCCTCTGGGTGCCTGCAAAGAATAGGCCGAAACCCACAGTCCAACACAGCCTGCAGCTCATACCTGCCCCTTCTGCTCATCCCAGCCCCACTGTGCCAACTGCGGGCTCACGCCAAATCAGTCCCTATTGGGAGAAGCTTGTCCTGCCACAGCAGCACTTGCCAGCCATAAGCCCTATGTCTTGCACCCTCCCAAGGGATCCGGCTGAAACCGGCTCTGCGTCATCTCCCGAGGGTCCTGGATTGCAAGAGGGCGCAGGCAAAGGTGAGCTACCCCACTGCTGCAATCAGGCCGGGGAATGACTGACGGAGGGCTCCAGGGCATGTCCAGCCCATCTCACTCAGTCTCAATTAGCCTGACCCCACTAGCAAGCTAACCTACCGTTCGGAGCATCTGCCCCCTGGTGGTCAGTGCACTTCATAGAGACTTGTTGACTGCCCCTGGTGGTCAGTGCATGTCATAGCAAGCGGTTGAGCAGCCTTAGCATATCATTAGCATATTACATTTGGTTGTTTGGTTTTTCTGCCCTTTGAGCTATTTGCATATCCCACTTTTATTATATAGGATTTATTTATGTCAGAGAGAGAGGGAGAGGGAGAGGGCGAGGGACATAGAAACATCAATGATCAGAGATAATCATTGATCGGCTGCCTCCTGCAAATCCCGTACTTGGAATCGAGGCTACAACTTGGTATTGCACCCTGACCAGGTATCGAACTGTGACTTTCTAGTTCATAGATGAACGATCAAGTGCTGAGCCATGCCAGTTGGGCCATGTTGACTTTTACAAGTATATTTTCTCAGCCTGTGGCTGCTTGTGTTTTTTTTTTTCTGTTGAGATTGCCATATTTATTGTTCTTGTGTTTTCTTTAATGTTTGAGTTGATACATTGGGGGTTACCATTTTAATACAATGGATTGAAATAACAAACTTGGTTATGTATTTGCCTTTCAAAAATGTGAGGTGTAGGATGTGAGGGAGATCTGGCTGTGACATCTGTCACGCCATTGATCGCCAGGGTTGATTCGGCTGATCTGGCTGGCTAGGTGGGTGTCCCCCTCCTCCCTCACCGATCCATGTGGGTCCCTCCCGAAGCTGCAGGCTCGGTCGAAGAGGATGACCTTCCCCCCCCAGGTGAGGACCGGTCTTCGGTCAAGGGTATACGAGTAGCTGCGCTCCCCTGCTAGAACCTCCAAAGAAGCTCTCAAGGTCCATTTGTAGGAGAATGTAGGGTAGTCAAGCTTCCAAGACTCCAGACACATCCAAATGAGGCGCTGCACGTGGCAGAGTGCCTTCCTTTAAAAAAAAAAAGTGAGATGTTTGAAATTAATGTAGTTTTATTTTCTTAATTTAATTTTGTTTTACTTCTTAAATTATTACAAAGAGTATTCCACATGGCTCCTTTCCCCCCCTCTTGACATTCCCCCGGCCTCTCCTACCCCCCAGTGTCTTGTGTCCATTGGTTATTCTTTTTTTTAAAAAATATATTTTATTGATTTTTTACAGAGAGGAAGGGAGAGAGATAGAGAGTTAGAAACATCGATGAGAGAGAAACATCGATCAGCTGCCTCCTGCACATCTCCTACTGCGGATGTGCCCACAACCCAGGTACATGCCCTTGACTGGAATCGAGCCTGGGACCTTTCAGTCCGCAGGCCGATGCTCTATCCACTGAGCCAAACCGGTTTCGGCCATTGGTTATTCTTATATGTATGCATATAAGTCCTTTGGTTGCACTCTTACCCCACAACCCTCCCCAGGCTTCGCACTGTAGTTTGACAGTCTGTTCAATGCTGCTCTGCCTTTGTATCTATTTTTGTTCATCAGTTCATAATGGTCTTTATTATCCATAAATGAGTGAGATCATGTGGTATTTTTCTCAGCTTTCCAGTGGCCGTCGTAGCCTCCCAGGGGCCATCTCAGCCTCACCGGTGCGGTCTCAGCCTCACAGGGGTGGTCACAGCCTCATGGGGGCCGTCTCACCCTCACGGGCTGGCTCAGCTTCACAGGTGCCGAATCAGCAACAGGAAGTTTGGCATTCTGTCTTTTCTTGGGCGGCTCCTTGCTGGACAAAATCTCCAGGTATTCTTGCTGGCTGAATATCTGGTATCCTTGCTTGGGTTTTGTTTTCTACTAAGTGCACAGACTGCATGTCTGCCGTCTCCCGGCGTCCCATGTGACACTGGATCTGGTGAAGCTGTTAGTGCGTTTGCTGGTACAGCGGTTCCATGTTGCCGGCCCAGCCGGGTCTGGGTACAGCTTCCTCTGAACCTGATTCTGCTTCTTGAGTGTGTCCCTTATGGGTGTGAGGAGTTGAAATCTGCAGTTTGTTGGGTTAAGCTGCAAAAGCCCATGTGGTTCCTTTTGTGCCTCTGGCACCGATTGGGTGGGGATGAAAATTGAGTAGGGTGCGATCTCAGGGAGTCACCATGGGGGAACAAACAGCAATGTCGTCTCCGCGGCTCCTCGCCTCTCAGCAACTCCACATCCCTGAGTACTGGCGAGCAGCTCCGCGAGAAAGCCACACTCGCTTTCCGACATGCTGCAAGGCCGTCCCGCCTCTCCCCATAGGGGTCTGGGACCTCAGAATCCCGCCCCAAACAAGATCATTGGTTTCGAGTTTTTGTAACCCCTTTCGAATGAAAAAAAACCCCGCATCCAGTTGCAGCCCGCCTGGTGCGACTCCATATCTCTGTTCTTGGCGCTTCTGTATATCCTACTCAGTCTCAATGCTCTTCTTTCTTTCCTTCCTGTTGTAGAACTTCCACTGGGCCAGCTTTCCCATGGTTCTGAAAGATAGCTGTTTTGTCTTATAGTTGGTACAGTGGGGCCTTGACTTACAAGTGTCCGGACTAAGGAGTTTTTTTGAGATACCAGCCATCTCTCGGCTGATATTTTGCTTTGAGTTGCAAGCTCAGAAAAATGCGGGTTACTAACCAGTTTGGCTCAGTGGATAGAGCGTCGGCCTGTGGACTCAAGGGTCTCAAGTTGATTCCGGTCATGGGCATATACCTTGGTTGCAAGCACATCCCCAGTGGCGAGTGTGCAGGAGGCAGCTGATCGATGTTTCTCTCTCATCAATGTTTCTAACTCTCTATCCCTTTCCCTTCCTCTCTGTAAAAAATCAATAAAATATATTTTAAAAAATTCAGGTTATGAGCCAGCTTCAGATACCCCACTGCTAGTTGGCGCAGCGAACGTCACAGTGATTTGACATACAAGTAATTTGAGTTATGCGCTCTGTCACGGAACAAATTAAATTCATAAGTCAAGGCCCCACTGTATTTTCAAAGCTCTTGTGGGAGGCAGCACGCACAGGTCTGTACCTTATGCTGCCATCTTGGTCTCCCTTAATGTAGTTTTATATTCAATAACATAGAAGTTATATGGGCAGATATTGTGTCATTTCTGGAATAAACACATAGTCATGTCTTGAAGGGGATAAATTGAGATATAAATTTTGTTTTCTTACATGTCACGTCAAATGAAGTCGTTTAATTTATTTTAAACTAGGGACGTGGTACACAAATTCATCCAGGGGTGGGGTCCCTTGGCCTAGCTGGTCGTCGCTGTATTGCCCAGTCCCGAACAGGGCCAACCAGCTCTGGTGAGGGATCGCGGGAGTTTGGCCGTCCGCAGGAGATTGGCTGTGGGAGTGCACTGACTACCAGGGATCAGCTCCTGCATTGAGCATCTGTCCCCTGGTGGTCAGTGTGCATCATAGCAACCGGTCAAGCTGTGGACCGGTCATAACGGTCGCTTAGGCATTTATGTATATAGATGGTAGCGCATCATTATAAAAATAGTCTTTTGTTTTTCAGTCTGATATATTTGCTATTGCAAATAGTGCTGCAGTGTATGTATGTGTGGGTATATCTTTTTGAATTTGTGTTCTCTCTATAAATCCCCAGAAATGGAATTTGTGTGTTACCGTTAGCATTTCACAGTAGGATCATGGAATGTTTTTTTCAACGTAGTGATTTCTTCTTTAATTACAGCCAGCAATGTGTATATGTTTGTGTATATATAAATACATATATGTTTTATTTTCTTAATCCTCACCCAATTATATTTTTCCCATTGAGTTTTAGAGATAGTGGGAAGGAGGGGTTGGGTGGATTGAAAGAGAGAGAAAAATATCGATGGTGAGAGGACACATTGTTTGTTTGGCTTCCTCACATATAACAAATGGGGTTGGGATCCAGCCTGCAACCATTTGCTGGGTGGCCCGTGCTCTAACCCCTGAGCACACTGCAGGGGGCAGCCAGCAGTATTTTATGCTTGACAGCATACAAATCATGCACCTTCCTAGGAAGTAAACTGTGACTATTTTATTTTCACTATGTTGTTATTCACGTAAACACATACTTAATTTATTATTTTGCATTAATGTCTTTAATGTACAGAAACATAGCTAACTTTGTTGTTTGGTTTTATGTACCATGTTTGGAGAAATTAATTATATACATATATTATTAGAAATGTACAATGTGATTTGCAATACAGAATTCTGTCACCTGTTAACAGGATCATTTTAGTTATTCATTTGATATTTTTATTATGACTATGGGAACTACTTAAAATATTTTATTTTCTAAATGTCCACAAGAGAATTCAAAATGATATGTGTGTTTTTATAGAACACCATACATTTTTATATTCTCTATATTTTCCCACATACAAGGAATCTTCATAAGTTCATATTTTAGTGTTGTTTTGACATTTTAAATTACCTCCAGAAGTATATTTCTTCAGGGTTATTTATAGGGAAGGTCTAATAATGAGAAGATCTGATAATGAGAAAGTTTTGGAGCCGGAAAAGTTTTGTCCTCTCCATTGTTGATGATCTGTTTTGTCATTATTGTTGTTGGATGGTTTTTGTTCATTTATCAGTTCCGTTTTTTATTTCATGCCCTTTTTTATCCCCAATATTATCCTTTGTAGAAACCCCCTTTGTTTCTCTCTTTTTTTAAATCTTTTTTAAATTACATCTTTATTGTTCATATTACATTTGTTCCTCTTTTTTTCCCCCTTAACTCCCCTCCTCCCAGTTCCCACCCCACCCTTCGCCCTTAGTCCCCACCCACTGTCCTCATCCATAGGTGCACGATTTTTGTCCAGTCTCTTCCCGCATCTCCCACATCCCTTTCCCCCCCAAGAATAATCAGTCCATTCCCTTTCTATGTCCCTGATTCATTATAATCACCAGTTCATTCTGTACATCAGATTATTTATTCACTTGATTCTTGATTCACTTGTTGATAGATGCATGTTTGTTGTTCATAATTTGTATCTTTATCTTTTTCTTCTTCTTCCTCTTCTTAAAGGATACCTTTCAGCATTTCGTATAATACTGGTTTAATGGTGATGAACTCCTTTAGCTTTTCCTTATCTGTGAAGGTCTTTATCTGACCTCCAATTCTGAATGATAGCTTTACTGGATAAAGTAATCTTGGTTGTAGGTTCTTGGTATTCATCACTTTGAATATTTCTTGCCATTCCCTTCAGGCCTGCAAAGTTTCTGTTGAGAAATCAGCTGACAGTCGTATGGGTATTCCCTTGTAGGTAATTGGGTCTCTTTCTCTTGCTGCTTTTAAGATTCTCTCTTTGTCTTTTGCTCTTGGCATTTAAATTATGATGTGTCTTGGTGTGGTCCTCTTTGGATTCCTTTTGTTTGGGGTTCTCTGCGCTTCTTGGACCCGTAAGTCCATTTCTTTCACCAGGTGGGGGAAGTTTTCTGTCATTATTTCTTCAAATAAATTTTCAATATCTTGCTGTCTCTCATCATCTGGTACTCCTATAATTCTGATGTTGGTACCTTTGAAACTGTCCCAGAGGCTCCTTACACTATCTTCGTATTTTTGGATTCTTTTTTCATTTTGCTTTTCCGGTTGGGTGTTTTTTGCTTCTTCACAATTCAAATCTTTGACTTGATTCTTGCGCTCCTCTGGTCTGCTGTTGGGTGTCTGTATAATTTTCTTTATTTCAGTCAGTGAATGCTTAATTTCTAGTTGGTTCTTTATCACAAAATCGAGGGTCTCATTAGATTTCTTGAGGCTCTCATCAAGTTTATCGGCAGTTTCTAGCAAATTATTGAAAGCCCTCAAAAGTGCGTTTTTTTAGCTCTATATCCTCCATTTCTGTCATGTTTTTTTGTCTCCGCATTTTTTATGCTTTCTTGGTGCACCCCCTTGTGGTCTTTGTACGAAGTCTTGTTGTAGTTAAGCCTTAATTGTCGTCGGCAATAAAGGAGTGAATTGACCTCCAGGCTAACTGGCTATGAGAGTCAGCTGTGTCTGCAGTGGGAGAGCTTCTGTGATGAATCTCTAGGGCGGTGCTAATCTAGCCTTTGCCTGAGGCTATGGGGCAAATGCCTCTGTGCAGGGCTTAGGCGGGGCAGGTCCCAGGGGATCTACTGGGCGGGGGAGCGAGCAGTTATGGCTGTTCTCAGTTCAGTCCCCTGCGGCTCTGCAACCGCTGCAAACCTCGGAGAGAAAGCTGCCTTCCCGCTTCTCCTGTTTGAGTCTGGGTCCCTAGAGACTCGCCCGGATCTGGAGCTCAGAGTCTGAAACTCCCTCCTTATTGAAACCACCAACTGGACCCTCTGCCGCCAGCCTGCTCCACGTGCACCTCCGCACCTTAGTATTTCACCTCCGTACTGCGCCTCCTCTGAGTCTCGGTATGGATTTCTCTTTACTTCTAGTTGTAGAATCTCTCCTCAGCCAGCCTTCCTGTGGTTCTGGGTGATGTCTGTTCCGTCTTTTAGTTGTATTTTTGAATTGATTGTTCGAGACAGCAAACTCCAGCGTTAACCTATGCCGCCATCTTGGTTTTCCTTGCCTCAGTCTTTGATGATGGTGGTGGCAGCTCGTCACACGTGGGGCCGGGCTTGGTCTCCTGACCTCGGGTCGCTGAGGGGCCAGGGGGCCAATTGGGTTGAGCGGTCGGGGTATTTCCCGTCGCTGGATAGTAAATAGTACCCCAGGGTCTGGTCCAGAGACATATAGCCTCAATCCCCATGTCTTTCCCCGGTCCAGTCTTTAGCCCAATAGGCCACTGGTTTGATGACAGTGGGGTTGCAGTTTCCAACAGTACAGTTCCTTTCCGGGGCCCCTGGCCACACCTGTCGGGTGAATCGTATGTCCCTGTTTGTAAGCTTTGGGGGCCATTTGGCATAGGTTTCACAGCCCCACTGTCCACAATAATAAGCCTTCTGGTTTCCGCACTTCAGAAAGGCAATCCTGGGCTGGCGAGAGCAGACATATAGGGGGGTATGTCATAGTTGTTGTGCAGTCCCTCGGGTCCCGCAGCCATAGGTGGTTGCGGCCCTGTGTGTAGCCATTCCCCGGGGATCCCCAGCTGCGACCCGGCTGGGCCCAAATTCTTGAGCCTGGGTCTGTCCTGGGGCAGGTTCCAATCCTCCCCGAAGAGGCTACACAGGTCAAACCGGAGAGTCGTTAGGAATATGCCTACTTTGTCTAGAATTTGTCCTTGTGATTTTTTTAAATATATATTTTATTGATTTTTTACAGAGAGGAAGGGAGAGGGATAGAGAGTTAGAAACATCGATGAGAGAGAAACATCGATCAGCTGCCTCCTGCACACCCCGTACTGGGAATGTGCCTGCAACCAAGGTACATGCCCTTGACCTGAATCGAACCTGGGACCCTTCAGTCCATAGGCTGACGCTCTATCCACTGAGCCAAACCGGTAGGTCTGTCCTTGTGATTTATTAATAGTCATCACAAATGTTGGCATCACGAGAAACTGTTGTCGAATCAATTCAAATGGGAGGCCAGTGTCAGATGGGGACTAATTCTTTGAATCAGAACAACCTCTCTCTCTGCAGATCTTGTTAATACTTCAGCTTCAATAATGTTAGTTTGTAACCTTTTAATAATAAATCTGGTATCATTACAAAGACCCCATTTACTATTGAGATTTCTCAATGGCATGATGATTGCACCCACTTTCAATTTTAATTTATGAAATGGCATTCCTGAAGGAGTAATACTATTAAGAAATTGGATGGGAAAATTTTCCTTTTCAGCATCATCAGTGGAATCAATGGAATTATCACTCAAATATGTGTGAAAATCTACATTGAGTATATCCAAATTTTCTTTAACTTTTGAACATGCTCATGTTTTGCACAAAGAATTGCACGTTTATTATCTATAGCAGTGGTTCTCAACCTTAGCTGCACATTAGAGTCACCTGGGAATCTGTTTAAAATCCTGATTTCTGAGCCTCATCCACCGGAAATTGTTTCTTTGTTACGGGGTGGGGCCATTGCATTAGTAACAAAGAAACAAAATTTCCAGAGCTTGAGGTTAGTTAGGCTCTGGCTTAGGCTTTAGCTCCGCCTCCATCAGTGAGTCGCTCAGCTCAGGCTCTGGCCCCGCCCACCCCGCAGGGAGGCGCATGCGCAGTTCCTTGCAGACGCGGAAGCGGCCGTGGAGGGGAAGGTGGCGGTTTCCCCTGAGGAGGGTGTTTGTCTTTAAAGCTGACGCTCCCCGTCCCGCTCCCCGCAGGGAAGGCTGAGGGCGCTGCCGGCGCTGAAGTCCTTGTTGGGGTCCCCGCCCGGGAGCCTCTCTCAGCGGTGAGTCCGCGTCCCGGGAGGCTGCGCGGTGCGGGCGTCACGTGCCTTTGGGAGGAAACGGAGGCCCCGGCCCGGGGTCTCTCCGCCTGTGGCTGTGGCCACCGCCTGCCGCGCGGTTTTCCCGCTGAAAACCGTTCCCGGGGCCGCCGGTCCTCCCCGCGGGGCTGAGAGTCTGGGTCAGGGGGTTCCCGCCCTTTGCGCCCCTCTCCCCGCCCGGCGCTTCTGCCCAAAAAGCCCGGATGGCTCCCGGCCTGGGGGTCTGCACCCCACCTCCGCGCCCCACCGCAAAGGCTTGGGAAACCTGCACGTGTACAAGTTCCTGCTTCTCCCCCTCCCAATCCTCACACGTCTCAGGGCTGCTGGGTCTGGTGTCTTGTACCCAGCGCCCCTGAAAACAGCTCTGGGGCAGCTTGGGAGGCCCAGGAGGGAACCAGTTAAAGATGCTGGTCAGGGCCCCCAGGGCAGGCTTTGTTCAGAGAAGGTAAGGGGTGCTCTGTGGGGTTGGGGGTTCAGCAGAGCAGCACATGTGCTCATTCCTGTAGGAGTTTGTGGAAGTGTTTGACACATGAAGACAGAAAAAAAATCTCAGTGTGGTCTCCCTGTAGGAGCTCATTGTTCCTGACTCTCTCCTGTGACACAGGACAGGAGGGGGTGTCCTTTTCCTCATTTCCAGGTCCTTCTGACTGTGTGAGGGGAGCTGATTAACAGGCTGTGGGGACGCCTTTGAAGGCACATTCTGTGACTCCTCAACATATTGTCTCCTGAGGAAACAACCCAGACCCCATCAGGACCAGGACCAAATGGCTGCTTCTCAGGTAAAAGATGTGTCCTGGGTCAGAGGCTCTGTTTGCTTTTCCTCTAACATTTGTTGATATATTTGTCTTTCTCTCATGCCTGTGTCCCCTGTCCCCTCTGCTCCCCTGTTGCACTGTGTCCTGTGACCTACAGCTAGCTCATTCTCAGTGCTGCTTTTCCCTCTACTTTGTCATCCCTAAACCCCCCTTCCTGTCCCTGCTCTGGCTTACCCAATTCTTTCTCGGTGAAGATCTTTACATCTTTCCAGGAGAATGTCTATGTAGGCCTTTTATTCTACCTTCCTTTATTATTTCTTGTAATGTCTGTATCACAGGTTTTTTATTTCTTTGTTTATAATTTTTTTGGGTTTTTTTATTGATTTCAAAGAGGAAGGGAGAGGAAGATATAGGTAGAAACATCAATGAGGAGAGAGAATCATTGATAGGCTGCCTCTTACATGTCCCGAACTGGGGATCAAGTCCGCAACCCGCCCATGTGCCCTTGACAGGAATCAAACCTGGGACTTTTCAGTTCACAGTTCGGCTCTCTATCCACTGACCATACTGGCTAGGGCTGCATTATAGTTGTTGATAACAGAAGCTTTGAAGTATGTTTTAAAATCAGGAAGCCTGAAGCCTTTAATTTCATACATTCTTTTCTTGATTGAGTTGGTTGCATGGAGTCCTGTGACATTCACATTAATTTTAGAAATAGCTTTTCTATTTCTGCCAATAGTGTCAGCAGTTTCTATATTTCCCTCATATATATATATATATATATATATATAATTTTTTTTTTTAAATTTCAGAATGGCTTTTAAATTTCAGAATGGCAAGGAGAGGGAGAGAGAGAGAGAAACATCAATGAGCAGAGAGAATCATTGATCAGCTGCCTCTTCCACACCCCTCACTGGAGATCAATTCTGAAACCTGGAGTGTGCCCTGACTTGGAATGGAACCCCGCCCTCCTGGCTCAAAGGTCAACGCTCTACCTCTGAGCCTCATTGGCCCGGCTATATTTCTCTCCTTTTTCCCAGAGCCTTCTCTGCCTTCATTTTATGCAGCCTCCACAAGGTCAGGAAGCATTCCCACCTTTAATTAATGACTCTCAAGTACTCAAAACATCCTTTTTATGACAGATCCACCTGGGAAGGCATCCATGTCTAACATCCCTATTGGGATGGGGTCAGAGGCTCTTGTGTCTTGAAGAAGGGAAAGATAGGTTTTAGGTTCAAGTGGCTGCAACATCAGCTCATGATGGGGAGTAAGAAAATGCACATTTTACTGTTCAAAATAGCTCAGCAAGTTCTTAGTGAAGAGTAAATAATAAATGGAAGAGACTTGCTCACTAGATTAGGGGGAAAGTTTTGGTACTCAAATATACTGTTTGCTTACAGAACCTGAGAGGTACCTGTGGGTTGGCACTTGCAAGAATTAATGTTTATTTGTGATCATTTCCACATAATGATTTCTTTATTGAGGTATTTTTGGCAGTAATGTCACAGCAGTGGTGACCTGACTTCCCGTGTGCCTCAGTCACCTGATGCCCATTGTCTCAGGCTCCCTGATGATCACGTGGCAGAGATGCTCCCTTCACTGTAGAGTTAATACTCTCCCTTTCTGAGGAACAAGGGTGTAGTAGGGGTTTAATGAAAGATGTGCAAAGACCTCATTCACATCTGGAAATGTTCTTCTCCTTAGTTTGTGTTTGCTTTTGAAAATGAAGGACTTTTATTTCCTACGGATCATTGGCTTTTTCATGGGATCTTTTAAACAATCAGACCTTGAGTCTTTAACTTTTCATTATATTCTATACCAGTGATGGCGAACCTATGACACCCGTGTCAAAGGTGACATGCAAAGGCATTTTTTTGGTTGATTTTTCTTTGTTAAATGGCATTTAAATATATAAAATAAATATCAAAAATATAAATCTTTGTTTTACTATGGTTGCAAATATCCAAAAATTTCTATATGTGACATGGCACCAGAGTTAAGTTAGGGTTTTTCAAAATGCTGACACACCAAGCTCAAAAGGTTCGCCATCACTGTTCTATACTCACATGAGAGACATACCCTACATGATCACTTTTTGTATTTTCTAGAAAGTTTCAAAGAATGTTATTAATGCATGTTCAGTTTCATTAAATTTCTACAATATAACTTTCCACTAATGATACATAAAAATTTGGAAAGAAATGTACTAGTAAGAAAAATTAGTTCCCTCAGTCTGGTGTGGATCAGTGGTGGAGGGTTTGATTCCTGGTTTCTGGCAAGTAGGTCCTGGGTACATGTGGTAGGCAGGCAACCCATGTGTCTCTGTCTCTTTCACATTGATGTGTGTGTGTGTGTCTCTCTCTTTTTCACTCGCACCTTTTCCCTTTTGTGCTTCTACCTCCCTGCCTCCTACTCTACGAAACTCATTGGAAAAAAACTCTGGAGGTGAGGATTTACAACCACACAATGGAAATAATAAGTCTTAACTTGTTTTGTATCCTTATGTTTCTGTCCTTATTTTGCTTATAAAACAAAAAGGGGATCATACACAAATATATTCATGAGATTTATGGAATCACCTAACCATCTTGATTTCATACTTATAAGATGTGTGTCTCTGTGCCTAAATTGTTAACATTATTTTGAGTATTTTTTCTTTTTTTCAAGTATATTTGTATGAATTTCAGAAAGTAAGGGAGAGGTAGAGAAAGATAGAAACATCAACGATGAGAGAGAATCATGGAACCGATGCCTCCTGCACACCCCACACCGGGGATCGAGCTGGCAATTTTGTTGTGTCCAACCAGAAGTATGGCACATGATTTGGAAATATTGGCATCACAAGTAAAAAGTGAGCTTGTGACACGTTTGGAAACACAGGCCCCATCTTAGAACCTGGATCAGAATCTGTGTCTTTACAGAAGTTCATTTTGTTGTGGTTTGCTTCAACTTGAGAAGTCTGTAAACTCCAACCCATCATTGCATTTCTATCTGAGAAATATACCCCACTGGCCCTGAATGATGCAAATGCAGCACTCAGAAATCCATATGCTTGTATCCACGCCTCAATTTAATTAATTTAGTTTTTAATATATTTTTATTGATTTCAGAGGGGAAAGGGTGAGAGAGAGAAAGAGAGAGAGAGAGAGAGAGAACGAGAGAGAGAACGAGAGAACAATGGTGAGAGAGAATTCGTGATCGGCTGCCTCCAATACACCCCCTACTTGGCATTGAGCCTGCAACCCCGGCTTTTGCCCTTGGCAGGAATTGAACCTGGGACTCTTCAGTCTGCAGGCCCACCCTCTATCCACCTGAGCCCACTGAGCCAAACCAGCTATGGCCATGACTTAATTTTAAAGTTTATTTTCTTATATATAGGAAAATCTGAATCCTGGATCTATGGACATGTGTCATCCTCATTTGTCACTGTTAGAACACATATCAGAGAATGTTCCTGGGGCAAAGGTATCTGATTCAGGGTACTCCCCTAGGTCCAAACCTCTTCTGACACTGATTTCATGTTGGGTGACTTTGTGAACACTTCTGGAGACCTCTTGGTAAATGTTTCTTATCTTTCAGGGACCGTTGACCTTCAGGGATGTGGCCATAGATTTCTCTCAGGAGGAGTGGGAATGCCTGGACCCAGATCAGCGGAAATTGTACCTGGATGTGATGTTGGAGAACTACAGCAACCTGGTGTCCGTGGGTAAGGATGACTTCCTTCCTGAGTTCCTACTCTACCCGCAGGTTTTTGTTTCACATCTCCATGGCCTTTTCTTTTCTGTGGTAGATTCTTGCTCTCAAGGAACACGTTGGTCCATCGCTGGTTTGGCCCAGTGGATAGAACACCGGCCTCCAGACTGAAAGGTTCCAGTGTCGATTCTGTTCAAGGGCAAATGCCAGAGTTGTGGGCTCGCTCCCCAGTATGGGGTGTGCAGGAGGCAACTGATCAATGATTCTCTCTCTTCATTAATGTTTCTGTCTCTCTCTCCTGTCTTCCTCTCTAAAAGGAATAAATATATATAGTTTTTTAAAAAGGAACAAATGGGGAATTCCTTGGTGTAGAAAAGAAACACTTTTGGTGTGTGTGAATTAGGAACTCAGTGTTTGCACACATTACATTTTGTCTACACTAATGAAGGTAATATCAGAAAGTCATATTTTAAAAATCATTTTCTAGAATATTCTATAGTCTACACTAGAGCCCTAGTCCACGAAATACGTGCATGAGAAGGATCCCTAGGCCTGGTCTCCGCTCTCCCCACCTCCTCCTCCCCTCCCTCTATTAGTGCCCCGCCGCTATCTCTGCTCTCCATCCTTCTTCTGGACCGGCCCCTGGTGGTCAGTGCACATCACAGGGAGTGATGGAACTCCTGCTCTCCGGGTCGTACTCCCGAGAGGACAATTTGTACATTAGCCATGTGTGTGTGTGTGTGTGTGTGTGTGTGTGTGTGTGTGTGTGTGTCTGCTCGCGTGTATGTATATATATATATGGAATCTAATAATAGACAAATAGGATAATTGCCCATACCTTCGCTATGAGTCCCATTCGCTAATCCGCGTGATATGCAAAATTAGCCACCAACAAATATGGCGGTTACTTTTCATATGGAGGCGTGAAGCAGATTAGCGAAGACTGAAGGCGTTATACATACATACATTCATACGTACATACATACGTACTTACAGTGGGGCCTTGACTTACGAATGTCCCGACTAACTAGTTTTTCCAGATGCGAGCCGTCTCTCTGCTGATTTTTTGCTTTGAGTTGCGAGCTAAAATTTGGGTTGCAAGTCAGCTTTAAATACCCCTCCGCTAGTTGGCGCAGCGAACATCACAGAGAACGCCACTGATTTGACATACGAGTAATTTGAGTTACCAGCTCCGTCACGGAATGAATTAAACTCGTATGTCAAGGCACCACTGTACATGCATAAACGTATACACACACACACACACACAGACACACACACACACTAGTGTCCCGGTGCCCGAAATTATATATATATATATATATATATATATATATACTAGTGTCTCGGTGTCCCTCAGCCCGGCCTGCAACCTCTCTAATCTAGGACCCCTCAGACATCCCTCTCGCAATCTGGGACCGCTGGCTCCTATCTGCTCACCTGCCTGCATGCCTGATCGCCCCTAACTACTCAGCCTGCCATCCTGCTTGCCCCCATCTTTCCCCGACTCCCCCCGCCGGCCTTCTCACCCCCAACTTCTTTCCTTGCCGGCCTAATCACTCCCAACTGCCCATGCCACTGACCTGGTTGCCCTCAACTGCCCCACCCACAGCCGGCCTAATCGCCGCCAACTGCTTGCCTGCTTGCCCCGAAGTGCCCCCCTGCTGACCTGATCATCCCCAACTGCCCCCCTGCTGGCCTCATCGCCCCAAGTGTCCCGTCCCCCTGTACCCCTTTCCCGAAAGCCTGTTTGCCCCCAAATGCCTTTTGTGCACGGGGGGGGGCGGGGAGGGGGGAGGATTTCCCTCAGCCCGTCATGCAACGTCTCCAATCTGGGGCTCCTCAGGGGATGTCTGACTGCTCGCCCACAATTGGCCACCCTGTTGTTTTTTTAATATATTTTATTGATTTTTTTTACAGAGAAGAAGGGAGAGGGATAGAGAGTTAGAAACATCGATGAGAAAGAAACATCAATCAGCTGCCTTCTGCACACCCTCTACTGGGAATGTGCCTGCAACCAAGGTACATACCCTTGACCAGAATCAAATCTGGGACCCTTGAGTCCACAGACCAATGCTCTATCCACTGAGCCAAACCGGTTAGGGGAAGATCATGTTTATTTCAGCAAAGAAGGGAGAGTTAGAGAGATAGAAACTTCAGATGGGCATTAATTGATTGGTTTTTTTTTGTATGTTCCCTGACCAGAGATGAAACCTACAACGTTGGCATATTGGTACTATCATCTAAGCAACTGGGCTACCTGGGCGGGCAGATTGGATTCTTTCATTTAGTTCTGTGTATCTAGGCTTGTATCATGTCTTTTCATGGCTTGACGTATTATATCTTTATACAAGTGAATAAGACTTCATTGTATATCCTTCAGTGTATTTATCCATTCACCTGTTGAGACCTCTTCTTTGTCTCTAGCTTTTGTAGATTATGAATAAGCAGCCCCTTGTAGGCTTTTCAGTAGATAAAAAGGTTAACTCTTTGGTTCAATAGTAAGGAGCCTATTTACTGGATCCCATGGCAAGTGTATATTTAGTTTTATAAAAACCTCCAAACCATCTCCCCAAGGGCTGTAAGCATTTGGCATTTTCAGCAGCAGTGATTGGAGTTCCAGTTGCTCCACCATCACAAAGGGAGTTGGTGGGGTCAGTTCTGGATTCTGACCTGTACAATGGTGGTTTAGTGTTGCTTGCCTGTGCTGTTTGTTTGTTCTCATTGTTTTAATGTGCATTTCCTTAGTGACGTAAGATGTGCAGGATCTTGTTACACTGATTTTCTATGTGTATATATCTTGTAGTGCTGTGCCTTAAAGGTATTTGGCCCTTTTCAGACATGTTGGTTCTTTTGTCAATGTTGAGTTGAACGGTTTCTTTGTGTGTTTTGCATAATTATCCTGTACATGTTTACTTTTTTATTAATGTACTAATGGCCTGGCACAGATTCATGCACATTGAAAGGTAATTAATTAGAAGGGATATTTCAATATCGCCCTTGTCTATAATAGAAGTGTCTGAGATGAAAGAAAATGAGTAAAATGTATATGAAAATAATATATAAATTGATTAGTGAAGTAAACAGTAACAACATGATATCAGAACCACAAACCCCTAATACAAAAACAACAAAACATTATGTAAAAAGAACAAAAACACATTATTAAAACAACATTGAAACAAACATGGAGTGATAAAGTAATTAACCTCATTCTAATATCTCCCTGTATACCACATTAAAGGGTGAATTACCACCAAACACCTAACAAGATGGCAGTCATTTAAGATTAAAAACACTTGCCGAAACCGGTTTGGCTCAGTGGATAGAGCGTCGGCCTGCGGACTGAAGGGTCCCGGGTTCGTTTCCGGTCAAGGGCATGTACCTGGGTTGCGGGCACATCCCCAGTGGGAGATGTGCAGGAGGCAGCTGATCGATGTTTCTCTCCCATCGATGTTTCTAACTATCTATCTCTCTCCCTTCCTCTCTGTAAAAAATCAATAAAATACATTTAAAAAAAAGCATTAAAAACACTCATTTATGAATAAAAACACTTTGGGAGTGCTTGACTAATTATCCTTGTGATTAAGTATTTACAACTTTAACGTCACAGACTGTTTGAACTGTACAGAAAGCAACATAAAACTGACCATGTCCGGAAACGAATTCAGGTAGGAATATTCCTACTCTGTCTAGTTTGTCCTTGTGATTTATTAATAGCCATCACAAATGCTGGCATCACACGAAACTGTCTTCGAATTAATTTAAATGGGAGGCCAGTGTCAGATGGTGACAAATGTCACACATGCACGGGTGAACATTTATTTTTCAATTGCCAGTGTATGTCATATGAACTGGATGGTCATACGGATGTATGGTTTGTTACATATATATATATATATTAGAGGCGTGGTGCACAAAATTCATGTATGGATAGGGTCCCAAGGTCTGGCTGGCAATCAGGGCCAATCGGGCCTTCTGGCTACAGGCCAGGGCCTTCCTTTTCTGACTGCTAGGTACCGGCTAGGGTGTTCCTTCCCTGGCTGCTGGCTGGGGCCTTCCTTCCCCAGATGCCAGCTTCCAGCGGGGCCTTCATTCTGCTTCGCTTCATGGTGGTCAGTGCATGTCATAGTGAATGATCGAACTCCCGGTCTCCCGGTAGAATTCCTGAGGGGACGCTTTGCATCCTACCCTTTTAGATATATATAGATAGATAGATATTTGTTATTGATTTCAGGGATAAAGGGAGAGAGAGGGAGACATAGTAATATCAATGCTCAGAGAGAATCGTTGATCACCTGACATATGCCCACCCAGGAATCAAACCGTGACCTCCTGTTTCATAGGTCGACGCTCAACCGCTGAGCCATACCAGCCAGGCCATGTTTAGTTTTATAAATATATTTTCACAGCCTGTTGCTTCTTGGTTGTTTTTTTTTTTTTTTTCTTTTGAGAATGCTGTATTTATTGTTGTTTTTTCTTTAACGTTTGAGTTGATACTTAGGGAGTTTCCATTTTAATACAATGGATTAAAATACAAACTTGGTTACATATTCGCCTTTCAAATATTTGAAGTGTATAAAATTAATGTAGTTTTATATTTAGTAACATGGAAATTTTATATGCAGCCAGCTATTGTGTCATCTCTGGAATAAACACATAGTGAATCACGTCTTGAAGGAGATGAGTTGAGATATAAATTTTGTCTCCTTACATGTCAAGTCAAATGAAGTCTTTTATTTTAAATGGTAGAGCATCATTATGAAAATAGTCTTTTTTTCCAGTTGGATATCTTCACTATTGCAAATCGTGCTGCAGTGCATATATGGGTGGGTATATCTTTGTGAATTCATGTTCTCTGTTTTAATCCCCTGAAAGGACAAACTCCAGACAGAGTAGGAATATTCCTACCTAAATTCGTTTCCAGACACGGTCAGTTATATGTTGCTTTCTGTGAAGTTCAAAGAGCTGTGTTACCTGGTACTTGTTTGTAAATGTTGGAAAACCCTCTGTGTTTGTTAGTGACTGCACCAAGCTATAATAGTAAAAGCATAAAATGCCAGTTAGGCTGGAGTCCTTCCAGATGAAGCCAGGGCTGTGAGAGAAGCCTGGGTCCTGGGTGCCTGCCAACTGCCAGAGGGAAGCCAGTGCCAGCAGCCAGGGAAAGGAAAGCCTACTCTTGCATGAATTTTGTGCACTGGGCCTCTAGTGTCTTTATAAACTTGCTAACAGTGCAATAATGTTCTCATTTCTCCACTGCATTAGTAATACTTGTTGTTTTTTGATTTAAGTATGATTGATATTTCATGGTATTGTCCACTTGCATTTCTTTCTCTTTTAAAATATTTTTTTCATGATGTTTTACAGAGAGGAAGGGAGAGGGATAGAGAGTTAGAAACATCGATCAGCTGCATCCTGCACACCTCCTACTGGGAATATGCCCACAACCAAGGTACATGCCTTTGACCGGAATCGAACCTGGGACCTTTCAGTCCACAGGCCGATGCTCTATCCACTGAGCCAAACCAGTTAGGGCTCCACTTGCATTTCTTGATGATGAATGAGTTAAACCTCGTTTATTATCTGTATTGCACATCTTTACGTCCTATTTGGGAAATGTGTATTCAGGTCCTCCACCCATTTTCAATCATATTGTTTGTCTTTTTGGTGTAAAGTTGTGTGAGTTCCTCATATATTTTGGCTCTTTGGCTTTGGAGGATGTAGCTTTGCTGGGTTTTTGTTGTTATTTTGTGGTTTCTTTTGATATGTCAAATTATTCTTTTGTAGTCTCATTTCTTTATATTTTGGGTTCTTTATTATGCCTAGGAAGATATATGGAAAGCCGTATTTTAAAGAGTGATGGTAAAGTTCATTGAGTATGCTTTCTTCCAGTGTTTCCATGGTTTCAGGTGTCATATTTTTGTTGTTAATCCTTGCTGAGTTCAGTTTGGTTCCCGTCCTATAAAGAGGGTGTAGTTTTAGTATTTTTGCATGTATCTGTTTCATTTTTGATTAACTACTTGAACAACTGAAGAATCGGTCTTTACCTATTGTGTGTTCTTGCCTTCTATCTTACAGATTAGTTAACTCTATAGCTTTGGACATTTTTAAAGTTGTGTTACTTTTTTTTACATGTTGATTTTTAAAAGGTGTTTATATATTCTGGATATTAACTACTTATCTGATAATATGCTTTGGGGATATTTTTTTCCATTTCACAGCTTGTATTTTTAACACACTGACCATTTGCTTTCATGTGAATAATACTTTTATACAGGGTATAATACTTTTTGACTATTTCATTTTGTTTACCTTTCATTTTGGTGTTAAAATAAAAAAATCAAATTTCATAAAAACTTTTCTACATGACTAGACAGATTGGCTCAGTGGATAGACTGTCGACCTGCGGACTGAATGTTCCTGGGTTCGATTCTGATCAAGGGCACATGAGCAGGTTGCAGGCTCCCATTCCCAGTAGGGGCCATGCAGGAGGCAGACAACCAATGAATCTCTCTTAATGTTTCTATCTCTCTCTCTGTCTCTCTTCCTCTTTGACATCAATAAAAATATATTAAAAATAAACAAAAGCTTTTCTATAACTTTTCTTTTAATAGATTGAGTTATTAGCTTTATGTTTCTATGTTTTATCCATTTTGGTTTAATATTTGTATATGGTGTTTAATAAGAGTCCAACTTCACTTATTCTTTTACAAGTAGACATCTCGGTATGTCAACCCTATTCGTATATGTGAGAGTATCCTTTCTTTCTTTTGTGGTATAAGCATCCTGTAGAAGATTGTTTTACCTCATGCATGGGAAGTTGTAAATGCACATTAGGCTTATATATATGTATAAGCTCCCATCCCCTGTGAGAATCGTCATTCTGTTCCATTTCCATGCCCCTGATTCTATTACATTCACCAGTTTATTCTGTTTATCAGATTTTTTATTCATTTGATTTTTAGATCACTTGTTGATAGATATGTATTTACTTTTTTCATAATTTTTTCTTTACCTTTTTCTTCTTCTTTTTTTTATTTTTGTAAATATGTTTTTATTGATTTTTTACAGAGAGGAAGGGAGAGAGGGAGAGAGAGTTAGAAACATCGATCAGCTGCCTTCTGCACATCCCCCACTGGGGATGTGCCCGCAACCCAGGTACATGCCCTTGACCGGAATCGAACCTGGGACCTTTCAGTGCGCAGGCCGACGCTCTATCCACTGAGCCAAACCGGTTTCGGCTCATTGTCTCTTTATAGCAGCCACAACAGGGCACTCAATGTGTACTGCCATTCCATTCACACTCTCTGTCATGCACAACAAACACATGTTCTTGAAGATGCTTCAAAAGAGCGAGATCATTGAACACGCACTTCCCTCATCTCTCTCTTCAGCAGAGAAACTGGGAATTGGAAGTGTTGTTATATTTTGCCCTTGTGTGACAGGGTGTTTGAGCAGGTATCATGGGCAGATGTTAGCAACTCTTTGCCCCTATTTGATGTGAGTTTTCTTCCTTGTACCTATCATGAGCTTTCTTTGAATTCTTCACTGGCTCTTAGAGTACTCCAAAATGTGATTTGGTCAATACTTGCTGTGCACTTACCTGATTGTCAAAACTGAAAACTTGTTTTCTTTCAGCTATACCATCTAAAGATAACCAAGCCTTTATGCCAAAGCCCAGAATACAGGATTTATTCCCTGAAATAATACTGGTAAGATATAAAAGGTGTCGCTTTGATAATGTACACTTAATGAAAGCCTTGGAATTTGAGGAACAGTGTGATGAGAAGGGAGGATATTAATATAAACAGAACTAATCTGGAACAATTATCATAATAAATTTCTTGTTACCTAACCATGTCAGGTGTACTTTGGATTTGGGAAACCTCCCTTATTAAAGTCAGTGACATTGGCAGATAAGGGTGTTTCTGGACATGAAGGTTGAAAACAACTTTTTATTGTTACCGAATCTTGGAAAGGAAATCTAGAAAAACTAGTAACTCATGTAGCCTCTAGAATAAATAATCATTTGAATTGTTTTAAAGGGAGGATGGGATTAAACTTTCATTGAATCATTTCTAAGAGGTATAAATTTATAGTATATCTATATAATGTGCTCAATTTGGCAATCTTTTATGATTTTTTTAATGAAAAATGTGTTTTTATTGATTTCAGAGTATAAGGAACAGGAAGAGAGAGAGGAAAATATCACTGATGAGAAAAAATAATTCATTGGCTGCCTCCTGTATGCCTCCCACTGGGTACTGATCCCTGAGCTGGGCCATGTGCCCATACTGGGAATGGAACCAGGATCTTCTTGTTTACACTTCAAAGCTCAACCACTGAGCCATGCTGGCTGGGCATTTGGCAATCTTTGCTACAAGGATTCATTCTTCTTTCTCTAATAATTAAGGTGTTGTGTTTATATTTTGTCTATCATCCTATATAATAACAGCCTAATATACTAAGTTTTTGGTGGTCCGGTCATCCGTTTAACCAATCAAAGCATAATATGCTAACGATAGGTTAAGGACACCCAATTGTTCGCTATGATATGCACTGATCACCAGGTGGTAGATGCTCCATCCGGTAGGTTAGCTTGCTGCTGGGGTCTGGTTGATCAGGACTGAGCAAGATGGGCCGGACAGGCCCTGGCGCCTACCCACAGTCCCCCTCTGGCTGGCCAAACTGTCGAATCCCTCCCTGCCCCCAGTCATGCACCTCTGGGGTCCCTCTTTCTGGCCTGTATCATCTCACAATCCGGCACCTGTCAGGGGATTTCAGAGAGTTGGTTTCAGCCCGATCCTGCAAAACATTAGAGCTGCCCCCTAGTGGTCAGTGCACTCCCACAGGCGTAGAATCGCTCAGCCAGAAGCTGGGCTCACAGCTGATGAGTGCACAGGCAGTGGCAGGAGCTTCTCCCACCTCTAAGTGGGCCTAAGCCAACAGCTGGACATCTCCCCAGGGCTCCTGGACTGCAAGAGGGTACAGGCTGGGCTGAAGGATACTCCCCTGAGTGCAAGATTTTTATACACCAGGCCTCCAGTTTTAATATATTAGGATTGCTTTCATGAGTATCACAAAATGGTTCTTATGGATCTAGTGTACATGTTTAATGTGATTATAATTCCCTAAAGATCTTTCTGTCTCCAATTATCACCAGAATACACAAAATGGAGATAGCAGTTATCAGTGGATTGAACATTGGAAGAAATCTAAGCAAGAGTCATATCTTAATCATCGGACAAGTGAGCTCACAGGGGACCAATGTAAAAGTGGAAATGTCTTTGACCAAATGTCTTTTCACAATATACGTCAGGTTATTCCTATTGTGGAAAACACACACAAACTCAGGGAAAATCGAAAAGGCTTTAGTCAGTCCTCCAGACATACTCAACATCATAGAAATCATAGGGATGAAAAACCATATAACTGTTCACAATGTGGCAAAGCCTTTAGCATACCCTCCACCCTTATTCTTCATCATAGAATGCACACTGGAGAGAAACCTTATAAATGTAGAGAATGTGGCAAAGCATTCCTCCAAGCCTCATACATGAATCGACATCAGAAAGTTCATACTGGAGAGAAACCTTACAAATGTAGAGAATGTGGCAAAGCCTTTACTAAGTCCTCCAACGTTAATCGTCATCAGCGTACTCATACTGGAGAGAAGCCTTACAAATGCATGGAATGTGGCAAAGCATTCATTGAATTTGCAAAACTTAAACAACATCAAACAGTTCACTCTGGAGAGAAGCCTTACAAATGCACAGAATGTGGCAAAGCATTCATTGAGTTTGCAAAACTTAAACAACATCAAACAGTTCATACTGGAGAGAAGCCTTATAAATGTACAGAATGTGACAAAGTCTTTAGGTGTTCTTCAAGACTTAGAATTCATCAGAGAATTCACACTGGGGAGAAACCTTACAAATGTAGAGAATGTGGCAAAGCCTTCAGTAATTCCTCCTCCCTTAATAGACATCAGACAGTTCATACTGGTGAGAAGCAATACAAATGTACAGAATGTGGCAAAGCCTTTGCTGACTCCTCATCCCTTCGTTATCATCAGAGAGTTCATACTGGAGAGAAGCCGTTCAAATGTAAAGAATGTGGCAAGGCATTCAGTTTCGCAGCATCCCTTAATTATCATCAGAGAGTTCATACTGGAGAGAAGCCTTATAAATGTAGAGAATGTGACAAAGCCTTCAGCCGCTCTTCATCCCTTAATCAGCATCACAGAGTGCATACTGGTGAGAAGCCTTTCAAATGTAAAGAATGTGGCAGAGCATTCAGTTCGGCATCATCCCTTAATTATCATCAGAGAGTTCATACTGGAGAGAAGCCTTATAAATGTAGAGAATGTGGCAAAGCCTTTAGGAAGTACTCACACTTTACTTCTCATCAGAGAGTTCATACTGGAGTAAAGCCTTATAAATGTAGAGAATGCGCCAAATCCTTTGGCACCTCCTCAGACCTTACTAGGCATCAGAGAGTTCATTCTGGAGAGAAGCCTTATAAATGCAGAGAATGTGGCAAAACCTTTAGCCAGTCCTCGCTCCTTACTTCTCATCAGAGAGTTCTCCATGGAGTGAAGCCTTATAAATGTAGAGAATGCGCCAAATCCTTTGGCTTCTCCTCAGAGCTTACTAGGCATCAGAGAGTTCATACTGGAGAGAAGCCTTATAAATGCAGAGAATGTGGCAAAGCCTTCAGTCAGTCCTCAAACCTTATATATCACCAGAGAGTTCACACTGGAGAGAAGCCTTATAAATGTAGAGAATGCGACAAATCCTTTGGCTACTCCTCAGAGCTTACTAGGCATCAGAGAGTTCATACTGGAGAGAAGCCTTATAAATGCAGAGAATGTAGCAAAGCCTTTAGCCAGTCCTCACATGTTACTTCTCATCAGAGAGTTCACACTGGAGAGAAGCCTTATAAATGTAGAGAATGTGCCAAATCCTTTCGCTACTCCTCACAGCTTACATCTCATCAGAGAGTTCACACTGGAGAGAAGCCTTATAAATGTAGAGAATGCGCCAAATCCTTTGCCAACCCCTCAAACCTTACTAAGCATCACAGAGTTCATACTGGAGAAGCCTTTCAAATGTAAAGAATGTGGCAAGGCATTCAGTTTTGCAGAATCCCTTAATTATCATCAGAGAGTTCATACTGGAGAGAAGCCTTATAAATGTAGAGAATGTGGCAAAGCCTTCTGCCACCCTTCATCCCTTAATCAACATCACAGAGTTCATACTGGTGAGAAGCCTTTCAAATGTAAAGAATGTGGCAAGGCATTCAGTTTTGCAGCATCCCTTAATTATCATCAGAGAGTTCATACTGGAGAGAAGCCTTATTAATGTAGAGAATGCACCAAATCCTTTGGCACCTACTCAGAGCTTACTAGGCATCAGAGATTTCATTCTGGAGAGAAGCCTTATAAATGTGGAGAATGCGCCAAATCCTTTGTCACCTCCTCACGGCTTACTAGGCATCAGAGAGTTCATTCTGGAGAGAAGCCTTATAAATGCAGAGAATGTGGCAAAGCCTTCAATCATTCCTCACACCTTATGTATCATCAGAGAGTTCTCCATGGAGAGAAGCCTTATTAATGTAGAGAATGTGGCAAATCCTTTGGTTTCTCTTCAGACCTTACTATGCATCAGAGAGTTCATTCTCGAGAAGCCTTATAAATGTAATGAATGTGCCAAAGCCCTTACCACGTCCTCATCTCTTAATTATCATCAGAGTGTTCACACTGGAGAGAGGCCTTATACATGTAGACAATGTGGCAAAGTCTTCACTGGGTGGAACCTTACCAGCCACCAGAGAATTCATACTGGAGGGAAGCCATGTAAATGTAATGAATGTGGCAAAGCCATTATCCAGTCCTCATCCCTTTCTTGTCATCAGAGAGTTCACACTGGAGAGAAGCATTATGAATGTAGAGAATGCAGCAAATCCTTTGGCAGCTCCTCAGATCTTACAGAGCATCAGAGAGTTCATTCTGGAGAGAAGCCTTATAAATGTAGAAAATGTCTCAAAGCCATTTATCAGTGTTCCTGTGTTACTGTACTGCAGAGAGTTCATATTTGAGAGATGTTTTACAGATGTGAGGTGTGTGGTAAGTCCTTCACCAGCTGTGTGAGCTTATTTAACATCACAGAATTCATACTGGAAAGAAGCCTTAGGAATGTGAAAAGCCTTTAAAAGCCAATGTACTTGATCAACATCAGAACAAAAAGAGACCTTACAGATGTATAGAATGGGCTAGAGCATTAACCCATAGCTTAAAATTTACGTCAGAGATTTTATAGTGGAGGGAAGCCTTATATTGTAAAAAATGTGAGAAAGCTATTAGCCTTTGGTCAAATTTACTGAACATTTTAGGAATCATTCTGAAGAGAAACAGCAGTAATACAAAGTTTTAATCCAAAGAATTAACCATGGTTGAATCTGCTGGGGTCCAACCCCAGCGGGTCCAGGGGTCCCCAAAGGTGTGGACGGAGTCGGCGAAGAATGAATGACATGGAAACTGGTTTCAGTTCATCAGCATAGCGAGATTCTCCCTCCAGGATCTCCAGCGAAGTTCTGGTTAGGAACTCCAACCAAGTTCTGGTCAGGATCTCCAACCAAGTTCTGGTGCCATGTTCTCTCGCTAGGTTCTCCAGCCAGGTTCTCCAGGTTCTCCAGCCAGGTTCTCTGGCCAGGTTCTAGCCCGGATCTCCAGTCAGGTTCTGTCGCCAGGTTCTATCCAGTTTCTCCTGCCATGTTCTGTCTAGGTTCTCCAGTGAAGTTCTGTAGCCAGGTTCTGTCCAGGATCTTTTGCCATGTTCTCTGGCTAGGTTCTGGTTAGGATCTGATGAGGTTCTGATGAGGAGCTGATGAGGATCTGACGTTTATTGTCTTGTTACATCCGTATTTATACCAGCCGATTTTAATCCTGTCAATTTCTATTACAAAGGTTAGGGCGTTTCTTATCTCCATTCCAGGGAGTAAAGATTATGTAGCTTAACTACCCGCCTGGCACTAATTAAGGGGTTGTATCCCCTCCCTAGCCTCAGGGAATGATCTCCACCTGGGGAAACAACCTTTCTCGGAGAGGTGACCTTGGTTAAAACACATGGCGCTAAAGGGAGCAAACATATCAAGAACAGTATGCTATATATGCCAGGTCCATTGAAACATATGCTGTGCAGATGTTTCTTTCCTGCAGCGATTGTGTCAGGCAGCAAGGATGGACCGGCTCCCGGCATGAATCGTCATTGAAAATGATAAAATTGAGCCTTAAAAATTATGAGGCATATGTCAATGTGTATATCCTTATTTGTATCTCATACAACATCTGGTAATTGCTACAGGATCGAAGCCCAGCAGATATAAAGAATGTGACAAAGCTTACTTAGTATGCAAACCTTACAGGACATCAGAATTCATACTGGGGAGAAACAATACAAATTTAAAAAGTGTCCTACAGACTTTAATCAGCATCTGTAGCTTATTCCTCACATTGGAATTCATTCTAGAGGGAAACCTTAAATGTGAAAAACGTGGGAGATCATATAGTGGGACCTACAGCCCCAGTCAATACCAGGGATTGTAATTGGATAGAAGTTCAATATTTATGATATAGGAGGAATAACTTTTATTTATTTATTTTTTAAAATATATTTTATTGATTTTTTTACAGAGTGGAAGGGTGAGGGATAGAGAGCTAGAAACATCAATGAGAGAGAAACATCGATCAGCTGCCTCCTGCACGCCACCCACTGGGGATATGCCCGCAACCCAGGTACATGCCCTTGACCGGAATCGAACCTGGGACCCTTCAGTCCACAGGCTGACGCTCTATCCACTGAGCCAAACCAGTCAGGGGAGGAAGAACTATTAAAATATACATATAGTTTACAAAAATCCAAGGAATTTATGCCTTAAAATGACTTTACGATGTTAAAACTTTATCCAACTATGTAATTGCTTATGAATTTTAATGTATCACTGAATTCACACTAGATAGGTAGCCAAAATGCCTTTCGGTATTGCTCTACATTAGAATGTTTACTACAGTATACTCCAAACTTCAAATGTAGTTAGGTAATGTTTTCTATACTTGAATATATCAAAAGAATTAATGTTTCCATATGTACAATTACTTAGAGTGTTATCTCATTTAAATTGAAAACATATGAAGTATTTTCAAGAGAAATTTGATCCTACTCCCATCTCACTTGATGTTGCTATATTTTATTCCTGGTGTGTTTGTGAAATCATGGAGTTGGTTGTTTCTGCCTTAAAGATCTGTGAGCTGGCTCTCGCTGGTTTGGCACAGTGGATAGAGCATTGGCCTGCAGACTGTAGGGTTTGATTCCAGTCAGGGGGCACATGCCTGGGTTGTGAGCTTGATCTCCGGTAGGGGGCGTGCAGGAGGCAGCCAATCAGTGGTTTATCTCCTTTCCTCTTTGAAATCAATAAAAATATTTTTTTAAAAAGATCTGTGATCTGTTGTGTATTATATGGACTTTACTTATGTACACTTTCTTATATATTGGGTACATTGTAAGGCACACATTTTTTGATGTATTAGAGAATTATATTATTGATTGAATCTTTTAAAATAGTTCTGATGTTTTTAAATGATAATTAAAGTTAATTCCCTCTCTGTGCCATCCTGTTGGGATGAAAATTTTATGAGGGCATTTCAATTTGTGGTTGTGACTTTTAGGTGAAGGAAAGTACACTTAGAGCTGTGCTGTTTGTCTAATTGGTTTTCGATAACTAACAGATATATTACAGTACCAGTGATGTGGTTGTACCAGTGATGTTGTAGTACCAATTATGTAGCCAGGATGCAGAATTGGCATGAACTCTGCATGTGGAGAGAGGACACCTTTCCCAGGCTGCACTGCTAACTGATCTCAAAAAAATTAATTCTATTTCTTTCATGTCACATTTCATGTTCATTTATGTCTTTTTCACTTTATCTTCTTGGCTGCCGTTTATTTTGCAGTGCTAAAATCACAGCATGTAAAGCTCTTCCTGTCCCACTTCAGCCCCTCATTCCCATGTTGTTGGGAGCCATTATAAATCACATATACATCTCCAGCTTACAACAATAGGTTTCTGGCTCCTCCAAGCCAACTCCCGGTTTGGCCTGGAGTTAAAAGTTAACCTTGCGATTTAGCCTGGAGTTAAATAACATACCCTCACCCTAAGCACAAAGCAAGCTACATCTCCGCTGATAAGCTGCGACATTCCAAAGCCTGTTTCATCCTTAACGACTTCCTTTGCCCGCCCCCTCCTCTAGAAACAACATAAATACCAACCGCTGTAAAAATAAAACTGAGGCTTGATCAGAACTTTGTCTTGCCTCCATTTCTTCGCGTCTCCTATCCTCTCATTCCTTTGCAGGATTTGGTGCGGTGTACCCACGAAGCGTGCCCTGCAGGTCGGGGCACCATGTAACTCAGTAGTTTACAATTTTACTATGCAATTTTACTTACGTCAGAATTTGGCAAATATTTAGCTCTATATTCATAAAGTAGGTAGACAAGGGTATTCCTTTGTAGGTAATTGGGTCTCTTTCTCTTGCTGCTTTTAAGATTCTCTCTTTGTCTTTTGCTCTTGGCATTTTAATTATGATGTGTCTCGGTGTGGTCCTCTTTGGATTCCTTTTGTTTGGGGTTCTCTGCGCTTCTTGGACCTGTAAGTCCATTTCTTTTACCAGGTGTGGGAAATTTTCTGCATTATTTCTTCAAATAGGTTTTCAATATCTTGCTGTCTCTCATCATCTGGTACTCCTATAATTCTGATGTTGGTACCTTTGAAACTGTCCCAGAGGCTCCTTACACTATCTTCGTATTTTCGGATTCTTTTTTCATTTTGCTTTCCCGGTTGGGTGTTTTTTGCTTCTTCGCAATTCAAATCTTTGAGTTGATTCTTGCGCTCCTCTGGTCTGCTGTTGGGTGTCTGTATAATTTTCTTTATTTCAGTCAGTGAATGCTTAATTTCTAGTTGGTCCTTTATCACAACATCAAGGGTCTCATTAGATTTCTTGAGGCTCTCATCAAGTTTATCGGCAGTTTCTAGAAAATTATTGAAAGCCCTCAAAAGTGCGTTTTTTTTAGCTCTATATCCTCCATTTCTGTCATGTTTTTTTTCTCCGCATTTTTTATGCTTTCTTGGTGCACCCCCTTGTGGTCTTTGTACGAAGTCTTGTTGTAGTTAAGCCTTAATTGTTGTCGGCAATAAAGGGGTGAATTGACCTCCAGGCTAACTGGCTATGAGAGTCAGCTGTGTCTGCAGTGGGAGAGCTTCTGTGATGAATCTCTAGGGCGGTGCTAATCTAGCCTTTGCCTGAGGCTATGGGGCAAATGCCTCTGTGCAGGGCTTAGGCGGGGCAGGTCCCAGGGGATCTACAGGGCGGGGGATCGAGCAGTTATGGCTGCTCTCAGTTCAGTCCCCAGCGGCTCTGCATCCGCTGCAAACCTCGGAGAGAAAGCTGCCTTCCCGCTTCTCCTGTTTGAGTCTGGGTCCCTAGAGACTCGCCCGGATCTGGAGCTCAGAGTCTGAAACTCCCTCCTGATTGAAACCACCAACCACGCCCTCTGCCGCCGGCCCGCTCCACGTGCACCTCTGCACCTTAGTATTTCACCTCCGTACTGCGCCTCCTCTGAGTCTCAGTATGGATTTCTCTTTACTTCTAGTTGTAGAAACTCTCCTCAGCCACCTTCCTGTGGTTCTGGGTGATGTCTGCTCCGTCTTTTAGTTGTGTTTTTGAATTGGCTGTTCTAGACAGCAAACTCTGGCGTTAACCTATGCCGCCATCTTGGTTTTCCTTGCCTCAGTCTTTGATGATGGTAGTCGCGGCTCATCACAAGTGGGGCCGGGCTTGGTCTCCTGACCTCGGGTCGCTGAGGGGCTAGGGGGCCAATTGGGTTGGATAGTAAATAGTACCCCAGGGTCTGGGCCAGAGACATATAGCCTCAATCCCCATGTCTTTCCCCCTGTCCAGTCTTTAGCCCAATAGGCCACTGGTTTGATGACAGTGGGGTTGCAGTTTCCAACAGTACAGTTCCTTTCCAGGGCCCCTGGCCGCACCTGTCGGGTGAATTGTAGGTCCCTGTCTGGAAGCTTTGGGGCCATTGGGCATAGGTTTCACAGCCCCACTGTCCACAATAATAATCCTCCTGGTCTCTGCACTTCAGAAAGGGAATCCTGGGCTGGCGAGAGCAGACATATAGGGGGGTATGTCATAGTTGTTGTGCAGTCCCTCGGGTCCCGCAGCCATAGGTGGTTGCGGCCCGGTGTGTAGCCATTCCCCCGGGGATCCCCAGCTGCGACCTGGCTGGGCCCAAGTTCTTGAGCCTGGGTCTGTCCTGGGGCAGGTTCCAATCCTCCCCAAAGAGGCTACACAGGTCAAACCGGAGAGTCAGTTCACCGGTGCCCGTTTCTCGGGCCAGGACTACCCTGTCCGTGGTGCGGATCACTTCCCAGACATAATGTGGGGCCTGGTGGGAAAGGGGCTTACCGAACCTCCACATGACAGCAAGCAGCAGTAGATAGATCATGATGCAGGTACTAGTTTCACCTTCAGTGGGTCCTGGGTTAGTTTCACTTTCCACCTCCGGGGGCTGTCACGGCTGCGATGGATCCAGTGCCTCTTTCCTGCAACTTTGATGGCGGTTGGAGTGCTCAGCACCACCTGGTAGTGCTGGGAGCCGGTCCATCCTTGCTGCTTGACACAGTCGCTGCAGGGAAGAAACATCTGCACAGCATATGTTTCAAGGGACCTGGCGTATATGGCATACTGTTCTTAATATGTTTGCTTCCCTTCTTGGCACTATGTGTTTTAACCAGGGTCACCTCTCTGAGAAAGGTTGTTTCCCCAGGTAGGGATTTTCCCCTGAAGTTAGGGAGGGGATAAAACCCCTTAACTAAGTGCCAGGCTGGTAGTTAATCACCTTAACTAAGAACAATCAGGCTTAAGCCACATAATCTTTACTCCCTGGAATGGAGATAAGAAACTCCCTAACCTTTGGAATAGAAATTAATAGGATTAAAATCAACTGGTATAAATACAGATGTAACAAAACAATAGAGACAGAACCTAGAGACAGGACTTGGCTGAAGATCCTACACAGAACCTAGAGACAGAACCTGGATAGAATATGGCAAGAGAACCTGACTAGAACCTGGTGACTGAACCTGGCTGGAGAACCTGGACAGAGCCTGGCTGGAGAACCTAGCAAGAGAACATGGACACAGAACCTAGCTGGAGATCCTAACCAGAACTTTGCTAGAGATCCTGACCAGAACTTGGCTAGAGATCCTGGCTAGGCTGCTGATCAACTGAATGCTGTCTCCATGTCATTCCTTCTTCGCTGACTCCGTCCACATCTTTGGGGAACCCCTGGACCTGCTGGGGTTGGACCCCAGCATGGTAGGGTCCATCCCATCTAGGTTCCAGGCTGCCAGGGTCGTGACGCTTCATGCAAATGCAGACATGATATAAAAACAAAAACATGATATGAAAAAAAAACATGATATAAAAACAACAGTGATGCAAACAATGACTGATAAAGTGATTAAACTTATTCTAATATCTCCCTGTACACCACATTAAGAGTGAAAGCACTTTCAGAGTGCTTGGCTAATTTCCCTTGTGATGAAGTATTTAGAACTTTAACTGTAACGTCACATGCTCTTCAAACTCGAGAGAAAGCAACATATAACTGAGCATGTGCGAAAATGGGTTCAGGTAGGAATATGCCTACTTTGTCTAGAATTTGTCCTTGTGATTTTTAAAAATATATATTTTATTGATTTTTTACAGGGAGGAAGGGAAAAGGATAGAGAGTTAGAAATATGGATGAGAGAGAAACATCGATCAGCTGCCTCCTGCACACCCCCTACTGGGGGTGTTCCTGCAACCAAGGTACATGCCCTTGACCTGGAATTGAACCTGGGACCCTTCAGTCCACAGGCTGACGCTCTATCCACTGTTCCAAACCGGTAGGGCTGTC
>NW_005871413.1:525413-527999 GCF_000147115.1 Myotis lucifugus
GCTCCCCGTCCCCCTCCCCGCAGGGAAGGCTGAGGGCGCTGCTGGCCTGAAGTCCTTGTTGGGGTCCCCCGCCCCGGAGCCTCTCTCAGCGGTGAGTCCGCGTCCCGGGGAGGCTGCCCGGTGCGGGCGCCACGTGCCTTTGGGAGGAAACGGAGGCCCGGCCCGTGGTTCTCTCCGCCTGTGGCTGTGGCCACCGCCTGCCGCGCGGTTTTCCTGCTGAAAACCGTTCCCGGGGCTTCCGGTCCTCCCCCGCGGGGCTGAGAGTCTGGGTCAGGGGGTTCCCGCCTTTTGCGCCCCCCCCCCTCCACGCCGGGCGCTTTCCTCCCAAAGAGCCCGGATGGCTCCCGGCCTGGGGGTCTGCACCCCATCTCCTAGCCCCACCGCAAAGGCTTGGGAAACCTGCACCTGTACAAGTTCCTGCTTCTCCCCCTCCCAATCCCCACAGGTCCCAGGGCTGCTGGGTCTGGTGTCTTGTACCCAGCGCCCCTGAAAACAGCTCTGGGGCAGCCTGGGAGGCCGAGGAGGGAACTAGTCAAAGATGCTGGTCAGGGCCCCAGGGCAGGCTTTGTTCAGGCGAGGTAAGGGGTGCTCTGTGGGTTTGGGGGTTCAGCAGAGCAGCACATGTGCTCATTCCTGTAGAAGTTTGTGGAATGTTTGACACATGAAGACAGAAAAAAAACACCTCAGTGTGGTCTCCATGTAGGAGCTCATTGTTCCTGACTCTCTCCTGTGACAAAGAACAGGAGGGGGTGTCCTTTTCCTCATTTCCAGGTCCTTCTGACTGAGTGTGAGGGGAGCTGATTAACAGGCTGTGGGGACGCCTTTGAAGGCACATTCTGTGACTCCTCAACATATTGTCTCCTGAGGAAACAACCCAGACCCCATCAGGACCAGGACCAAATGGCTGCTTCTCAGGTAAAAATGTGTCCGGGGTCAGAGGCTCTGTTTGCTCTTCCTCTAACATTTGTTGATATATTTGTCTTTCCCTCAGGCCTGTGTCCCCTGTCCCCTCTGCTCCCCTGTTGCACTGTGTCCTGTTACCTACAGCTAGATCATTCTCAGTGCTGCTTTCCCCTCTACTTTGTCATCCCTAAACCCCCCTTCCTGTCCCCGCTCTCGCTTACCCAATTCTTTCCCGGTGAAGATCTTTACATCTTTCCAGGAGAATGTCTATGTAGGCCTTTTATTCTACCTTCCTTTATTATTTCTTGTAATGTCTGTATCACAGGTTTTTTATTTCTTTGTTTATAATTTTTTTTTTTTTATTGATTTCAAAGAGGAAGGGAGAGGAAGAGATAGTTAGAAACATCAGTGAGGAGAGAGAATCATTGATAGGCTGCCTCTTACATGTCCCCAACTGGGGATCAAGTCCGCAACCTGCCCATGTGCCCTTGACAGGAATCAAACCTGGGACTTTTCAGTTCACAGTTCGGCTCTCTATCCACTGAGCCATACTGGCTAGGGCTGCATTATAGTTTTTGATAACAGAATCTTTGAAGTATGTTTTAAAATCAGGAAGCCTGAAGCCTTTAATTTCATACATTCTTTTCTTGATTGACTTGGTTGCATGGAGTCCTGTGACATTCACATTAGTTTTAGAAATAGCTTTTCTATTTCTGCCAATAGTGTCAGCAGTTTCTATATTTCCCTCACTTTATATATATATATATATATATATATATATATTTATTTCAGAATGGCAAGGAGAGGGAGAGAGAGAGAGAAACATCAATGAGCAGAGAATGAGCAGAGAGAATCATTGATCAGCTGCCTCTTCCACACCCCTCACTGGGGATCAATTCTGAAACCTGGAGTGCGCCCTGACCAGGAATGGAACCCCGTCCTCCTGGCTCAAAGGTCAACACTCTACCTCTGAGCCTCATTGGCCCGGCTATATTTCTCTCCTTTTTCCAAGAGCCTTCTCTGCCTTCATTTTATGCAGCCTCCACAAGGTCAGGAAGCATTCCCACCTTTAATTAATGACTCTCAAGTACTCAAAACATCCTTTTTATGACAGATCCACCTGGGAAGGCATCCATGTCTAACATCCCTATTGGGATGGGGTCAGAGGCTCTTGTGTCTTGAAGAAGGGAAAGGTAGGTTTTAGGTTCAGGTGGCTGCAGCATCAGCTCATGATCAGCAGTAAGAAAATGCACATTTTACTGCTCAAAATAGCTCAGCAAGTTCTTAATGAAGAGTACATAATAAATGGAAGAGACTTGCTCACTAGATTAGGGGGAAACTTTTGGTACTCAAATACACTGTTTGCTTACAGAACCTGAGAGGTACCTGTGGGTTGGCACTTGCAAGAATTAATGTTTATTTGTGATCATTTCCACATAATGATTTCTTTATTGAGGTATTTTTGGCAGTAATGTCACAGCAGTGGTGACCTGACTTCCCGTGTGCCTCAGTCACCTGATGCCCATTGTCTCAGGCTCCCTGATGATCACGTGGCAGAGATGCTCCCTTCACTCTAGATTTAATAGTCTCCCTTTCTCAGAAACAAGGGTATAGTAGGGGTTTAATGAAAGATGTGCAAAGACCTCATTCACATCTGGAAATGTTCTTCTTCTTAGTTTGTGT
>NW_005871413.1:538724-578170 GCF_000147115.1 Myotis lucifugus
CTTCAGTCAGTCCTCACATCTTATATATCATCAGAGAGTTCTCCATGGAGAGAAGCCTTATAAATGTAGAGAATGTGGCAAATCGTTTGGCTTCTCTTCAGACCTTACTATGCATCAGAGAGTTCATTCTGGAGAAGCCTCATAAATGTAATGAATGTGCCAAAGCCCTTACCAAGTCCTCATCTCTTAATTATCATCAGAGGGTTCACACAGGAGAGAAGCCTTATACATGTAGAGAATGTGGCAAAGCCTTCACTGGGTCAGCAAGCTTTACCAGCCACCAATGAATTCATACTGGAGAGAAGCCATGTAAATGTAATGAATGTGGCAAAGACTTTAGCTAGTCCTCATCCCTTTCTTGTCATCAGAGAGTTCACACTGGAGAGAAGCCTTATGAATGTGGAGAATGCAGCAAATCCTTTGGCATCTCTTCAGATCTTACAAAGCATCGGAGATTTCATTCTGGAGAGAAGCCTTATAAATGTAGAAAATGTAACAAAGCCATTTATCAGTGTTCCTGTGTTACTGTACAGCAGAGTGTTCATAATTGAGAGAAGTTTTACAGATGTGAGGAGTGTGGTAAGTCCTTCACCAGCTGTGAGAGCTTATTTAACATCACAGAATTCATACTGGAAAGAAGGCTTATGAATGTGAAAAATGTGAAAAGCATTTAAAAGCCGATGTATTACTGTACTTGATCAACATCAGAACATAAAGAGACCTTCCAGATGTAGAAAATGGTCTAGAGCGTTTGCCCATAGCTTAAATTTACATCAGACATTTTATAGTTGAGGGAAGCCTTATATTGTAAAAAATGTGAGAAAGCCATTAGCCTTTGGTCAAATTTACTGAACATTTTAGGAATCATTCTGAAGAGAAACAGCAGTAATATAAAGTTTTTACCCAAAGATTTAACCATGGTTGAATTGTCATTGAAAATGATAAAATTGAGCCTTAAAAATTATGAGGCATATGTCAAAGTGTATATCCTTATTTGTATCTTATACAACATCTGGTAATTACTACTGGATCGAAGCCCAGCAGATATAAAAAATGTGACAAAGCTTACTTAGTATGCAAACCTTACACGACATCAGAATTCATACTGGGGAGAAACAATACAAATTTAAACAGTGTCCTACAGTCTTTAATCAGTATCTGTAGCTTATTCCTCACATTGGAATTCATTCTAGAGCAGGGGTGGGCAAACTTTTTGACTCGAGGGCCACAGTGGGTTCTTAAACTGGACCGGAGGGCCGGAATAAAAGCATGGATGGAATGTTTGTGTGAACTAATATAAATTCAAAGTAAACATCATTACATAAAAGGGTATGGTCTTTTTTTTTTTTTTTTTTTTTTAGTTTTATTCATTTCAAACGGGCCAGATCCGGCCCACGGGCCATAGTTTGCCCATGGCTGTTCTAGAGGGAAACCTTAAATGTTAAGAACGTGGGAGATCATTTAGTGGGACCTACAGCCCCAGTCAATACCAGGGATTGTAATTGGGTAGAAGTTCAATATTTATGATATAGGAGGAAGGACTTTTAAAATATATATGTAGTTTACAAAAATCCAAGGAATTTATGCCTTAAAATGACTTTAAGATGTAAAAACTTTATCCAACTATGTAATTGCTTATGAATTTTAATGTATCACTGAATTCACACTAGATAGGTAGCCAAAATGCCTTTCAGTATTGCTCTACGTCGGAATGTTAACTACAGTATACTCCAAACTTTAAATGTAGTTAGGTAATATTTTGTATACTTGAATGTATCAAAAGAATTAATGTTTCCATATGTACTATTGCTTAGAGTGTTATTTAAATTGAAAACATAGGAAGTATTTTCAAAATAAATTTGATCTTACTCCCATCTCACTTGATGTTGCTATATTTTATTCCTGGTGTGTTTGTGAAATCATGGAGTTGGTTGTTTCTGCCTTAAAGATCTGTGAGCTGGCCCTGGCTGGTTTGGCTCAGTGGATAGAGCCTTGGCCTGCAGACTGAAGGCTCCTTGTGGGCAGCAATACAATGGTGAGCGGCTCAGCAGCAACAGAGCAGGCAGCAATACAATGGTGAGCGGGGCCTGAGCCCCGCCCGCCAGCCCAGACAGGGGCCCTCTGAGAGAGAGAGAGAGAGAGAGAGAGAGTGAGAGAGAGAGGCGGAATTTGGCACCCCGCATCCCTCCCTGATCAACCACTGTGATTCAGCCTAGCGAGGGCTGCCTTCAGGCCACGGCTCCAGGTCCCTCATCCCCACCCCAGGCCCGAGAACACAGTGCTGGGCAGAGGCACCCACTGGTTCCGGAATGCAGCGTACCGAGGGGCCAGCATGAGGTCGTGGGGGGGGGCTGTATTTACACCACCAAGTTCCCCACTTCTGCCCTGGCCCACATCCCTCCTCCTTCCCCTCAGAGGCCCAGCTCCTGCCTACATGCTTGCTGGGCAGGTGCAACTGCACCGGAGAGTGAGCTATGGCAATCAGGATGGCCACTTCCTGGGATGAGATGGCCAGACCACAGGGATTCATGAGGGCAATGAGGCCCATGGGACATGCACAGCCCTCCAGCAGTGGTGGTGGCCAGCCAAGCCAAGTCTGGCTACAGTGGGGCCAGTGGGAGCCTGAGGCCACCCCAACCCCCACAGTTCCTGGGCAGACGATGGCTCAGTGGAGAGTGGTATCTCCATGCATGGTGCCCAGGGGTGGCTGTGAGCTGCTGCAAACCCACCCCATGCTTCAGGAAGGGGGAGAAGGCTCGCAGCCACCAGCACCCTATGCTGTACCTCCTTGCCTGTGCCTCAGCCTGCCAGGTTGGCAGGATCCAGAGAAGGTGAGCTGTTCCCTTCCCCTAGTGGTAGAACAGGGAGGAGAGCGCTGAGAGCAGGGAGGGGACCTCAGCTGGGATCCTCCTGGTGTGGGCCCAGGCAGGGGCCGGTGCAGAAGTACCAGGGCCCAGTTGCTTCGGTGTCTCGGTGAAGTTTGCAACTGACCCAAGGAGGAAACCCGAGAGGGGAAAGGCCGGGAGGCATGAATTGCCAGCACTGTAGCCACTTGAAAACAGCTCCACTTGGAATATGAGGTGGTTGTATGTTCAGCTGAGAAGTGAGGGGGCTGAACTCCACCATCGCTGGGCTCCTGTCAGTCCAAGGCCCAAGCGTCCACCACGACAAGGGGAGAAGAGAGCAAGGGGCCCGGAGGAAGGGAGGAAAATTGAAGAAAACCATGTCTAGACTTTCCCCAGCCCTCTCCTTCTTTCTGCTGCCTACAAGAGCCCCAGGCCCGGCCATAGTTCTGTGTCCACCTTTTAGTCCCCTATTCTCCAACCGCAGAGGAAAGAAATAAGGAAGGAGTCTGTGCTGCCTTCAGAAAGTATCTATATACCTGATTGGCCAGTTGCCTTCCACAGAGGGAGGCCAGACTTCGGCTTAGGCCCGCTCCTCACAGGGACATCAGTAGGACATCCTGTGAGGGCTCCCAGACTGTTAGAGGGGGCAGGCTGGGCTGAGCGATGCCCCCCGAGTGCACAAATTTTTGTGCACCGGGCCACTCGTAGACTATATTTAAAAAAAAAATTCGGGTTATAAGCCAGCTTCAGATACCCCACTGCTAGTTGGTGCAGCAAACGTCACAGTGATTTGACATACGAGTAATTTGAGTAATGAGCTCCGTCACAGAACAAATTAAACTCATAAGTCAAGGCCCCACTGTACTTTCAATGCTGTTGTAGGAGGCAGCACGCACAGGTCTGTACCTTATGCTGCCATCTTGGTCTCCCTTAATGTAGTTTTATACTCAATAACACAGAAGTTATATGTGCAGCTATTGTGTCATTTCTGGAATAAACACATAGTCATGTCTTGAAGGGAATAAATTGAAATAAAAATTTTGTTTTCTTACATGTCAAGTTAAATGAAGTCGTTTAATTTATTTTAAACTAGGGATGTGGTACACAAATTCATCCAGGGGTGGGGTCCCTTGGCCTAGCTGGTCTTCGCTGTATTGCCCAGTTCCGACCAGGGCCAAGCAGCTCAGGTGAGGGATCGCGGGAGTTTGGCCGTCCGCAGGAGATTGGCTGTGGGAGTGCACTGACTACCAGGGATCAGCTCCTGCATTGAGCATCTGTCCCCTGGTGGTCAGTGTGCGTCATAGCAACCTGTCAAGCTGTGGACCGGTCATAACGGCCACTTAGGCATTTATGTATATAGATTTTAGAGCATCATTATAAAAATAGTCTTTTGTTTTCCAGTCCGATATATTTGCGATTGCAAATAGTGCTGCAGTGTATGTATGTGTGGGTATATCTTTTTGAATTTGTGTTCTCTGTATAAATCCCCAGAAATGGAATTTGTGTTTAATGGAATTAACATTTCACAGTAGGGTCATGGAATGTTTTTTTCAACGTAGTGATTTCTTCTTTAATTACAGCCAGCAATGTGTATATGTTTGTGTATATATAAATACATATATGTTTTATTTTCTTAATCCTCACCCAATTATATTTTTCCCATTGAGTTTTAGAGATAGTGGGAAGGAGGGGTTGGGTGGATTGAAAGAGAGAGAAAAATATCGATGGTGAGAGGACACATTGTTTGTTTGGCTTCCTCACATATAACAAATGGGGTTGGGATCCAGCCTGCAACCATTTGCTGGGTGGCCCGTGCTCTAACCCCTGAGCACACTGCAGGGGGCAGCCAGCAGTATTTTATGCTTGACAGCATACAAATCATGCACCTTCCTAGGAAATAAACTGTGACTAATTTATTTTCACTATGTTGTTATTCACGTAAACACATACTTAATTTATTATTTTGTATTAATGTCTTTAATGTACAGAAACATAGCTAACTTTGTTGTTTGGTTTTATATACCATGTTTGGAGAAATTAATTATATACATATATTATTAGAAATGTAGAATCTGTGATTTGCAATACAGAATTCTGTCACCTGTTAACAGGATCATTTTAGTTATTCATTTGATATTTTTATTATGACTATGGGAACTACTTAAAATATTTTATTTTCTAAATGTCCACAAGAGAATTCAAAATGATATGTGTGTTTTTATAGAACACCATACATTTTTATATTATCTATATTTTCCCACATACAAGGAATCTTCATAAGTTCATATTTTAGTGTTGTTTTGACATTTTAAATTACCTCCAGAAGTATATTTCTTTTTTTTTTCTTTTTTTTTTAAATATATTTTATTGATTTTTTTACAGGGAGGAAGGGAGAGAGATAGAGAGTTAGAAACATCGATGTAAGAGAAACATCGATCAGCCGCCTCCTGCACATCTCCTACTGGGGATGTGCCAACAACCCAGGTACATGCTCTTGACCGGAATCGAACCTGGGACCTTTCAGTCCTCAGGCCGACGCTCTATCCAGTGAGCCAAACCGGTTTCGGCAGAAGTATATTTCTTAAGGGTTATTTATAGGGAAGGTCTAATAATGAGAAGATCTGATAATGAGAAAGTTTTGGAGCCGGAAAAGTTTTGTCCTCTTCATTGTTGATGATCTGTTTTGTCATTATTGTTGTTGGATGGTTTTTTATTTCATGCCCTTTTTTATCCCCAATATTATCCTTTGTAGAAACCCCCTAATGATCTTAGAGCAGCTGTTTTTTCCAATAGAAGTTAGTTTTTTACATGCTTTTAAAATAGTATTCTGGAATTCATGACATATTCATTGTTTTTTATTTGTTCTCACATTTATATTCATTCTACTTAGACTTCATTGAGCTACTTGCATTTGTATGTCTCTTTCTGCAATTGTCAGAATCTGAAACGATTAATTTTTTATATAAGCTATCTTCTCCTTTTCACTCTCTTGTCTTTATGGGATCCTCTTGGAGGTTGATTTGTTAGTGTCTTAGGAGTTCCTTAAGTTCTCTTCTCATTTCCACGTTTGTTGGCTTTTCTTAATCAAAATTTTAATGATTTATGTACAAATTTTTTGATTATTTAATTTAATTTTTAAAATATATCTTTATTGATTTCAGAGAGGAAGGGAGAGGGAGAGAGAGATGGAAACACCAATGAAGAGAGAGAATCATCAATTGGCTGCCTCTTGCACGATCAGGATCGAGGCTTCAACCCAGGCCTGTGCCCTGACATGGAACCAAACCATGACCATCTAGTTCATAGATCGAAGCTCAACCACTGAGCCACTGCTGCCAGGCAAATTCTATGTAATATTTTGGTGACTTATATAGTTGTCTTTTTTCCT
This sequence comes from Myotis lucifugus, assembly GCF_000147115.1. NCBI lineage: Eukaryota > Metazoa > Chordata > Mammalia > Chiroptera > Vespertilionidae > Myotis > Myotis lucifugus. The sequence continues at coordinate 544,959 of NW_005871413.1, forward strand.
TTTACATTTGGGCTTTAAGCTATTTAGTTCCTTTCTTTTTCAGGTAATTAATATGTTTCCATTAATGTAGTGCCCCTTTGGTTACTTGTACTTTCTGTTTCTGATGGTACACTTTTTCTGTTTTTTGAATGACGTGGTATCTTTTGTTGAGACTCCAGAATTGGAAAGTAGCAGGCTTTTGATCATGATTTCTTTAAGAGGAAACAAATAATAACTATCTGTGGAACAAATTCTTTCGGTCAACACTGTTTTCAGGATCTGTATTCTTGGCTAGGTTGTCTGTTCAATCTCCTAGTTGAAATGTTCTCTGTTTCTTTCTCAGACAGTTTTTCAGTGTTCATGTACATCTTCAGTCCTGCAGTCTTTGTGGTGCTTGAACACTTTCTCATTGTCTCTTTGCAGCAGCCACTACACGGCAGTCTCCATGTGCTGCCATTGTGTTCTAACTCTGTGTAATGCACAACAGACACATGTTCTTCAAGGTGCTTCAAAACAGGGAGATCATTGAACATGTACATCTCTCATTTTTTTCTCTCTCTCTCCAGCGAAGAAACTTGGAATTGGGAGTGTTTGTATAATATTGCCAAAGTGTTTGAGCAGGTATCATTGGTAAATGTAAGCAACTATTTGTTCGTCTTTGATGTGAGTTTTCTTCATTGTACCTGTCTTGAGCTTTCTTTGAATTCTTCACTTGCTCTTGTAGTACTCCAAAATGTCATTCAGTCACTACTTGCTGGTAAGTTCAAAGTTCACTCACTTGATTGTCAAAACCTAAATATTTGTTTTCTTTCAGCTCTATCATCTAAAGGTAACTATGCCTTTATGCCAAAGCCTGGAATACAAGATTTATTCTCTGAAATAATACTGGTAAGATATAAAAGGAATTGCTTTGACAATATATACTTAATGAAAGCCTTTTAATTTGAAAGGAAAAAATGTGATTCTATTCCCATATCTCTTGATGCTGCTATGTTTTATACTTGGTGTATGTGTGAGTGAGATCATGGAGTTGATTGTTTCTGTCTTAAAAATCAAAGATCTGTGAGCTGTTGTGTGTTATATGGACTTCACTTGTGTACACTTCCCCATGAAATAATGGATACATTGTAAGATGACTATTTTATTCTATTAGAGAATATTACTATTGAATAAATCTTTTTCTTTTTTAAGGAACAGCTTCACAAACTCGCGTGCGCAGGGGCAACGCTAACCTTCTCTGTATCGTTCCAATTTTAGTATATGTGCTGCCGAAGGAGCACCGAAAAAATCTTTTTTAAAAAATATATATTTTATTGATTTTTTACAGAGAGGAAGGGAGAGAGATACAGAGCTAGAAACATCGATGAGAGAGAAACATCAATCAGCTGCCTCCTGCACATCTTCTATTGGGGATGTGCCCACAACCCAGGTACATGCCCTTGACCAGAATCGAACCTGGGACCTTTCAGTCCTCAGGCTGACGCTCTATCCACTGAGCCAAACCGGTTTCGGCTGAATAAATCTTTTAAAATAGTTTCGAGTTTTGTAAATGATGCCATCAAAGTCACTTTTTTTTCTGTGCCAATGGGTTCAGCTGAAAACTTTTTGAGGGCATGTCCATTTGTGGTTGTCACATGTAGGTAACTGGAACTACACTCAGGAGAGTGCTGTCTGTGTAATATATTTTCCATAATTGAGAGGAATATTGCAGTAGCAGTGACATTGTTGTACCCAGGATGCAGAATTGGCATGAACTCTGCAGGGGAGAGAGGAAACGTTTCCCAGACTGAACTGCTGGCTGAACTCAGAAAAATAATTATATCTTTCATTTTCCATTTCCTGTTCCTCTCTGGTTTTTCACTTTGTCTTCTAGGCTGCCATTCTTTTTGCAGTGCTATGACCACAGCATGTAAAGCTCTTCCTGTCCCACATCAGCCATTCAAACCTCTGTAACTTCCACCCAGCAGTTTGGAATTTATAATGCAATGACTGACATCAGAATTGGGGGAATATTTTGCTTTATGTGCCCCAATCTGGGCTCAAACTCGCAATCCTGGCACATTGAGAGGGCGCTCCAACTAGCAAAGTTACTCCTTGGCCAGGACAACATTAATGAATCTTTTTGTTGTTGTGAATCCTCACCTGAGGCTATTTTCCCAGTAAATTTTAGAGAAAGTGAAAGGAAAGGGACAGACAGAGAGAGAAACATCAGTGTGAGAGAGACACCTAGATTGGTAGCCTACTGCACAGGCTAGGGGTCCAGCCTGAAAGGTAGGTACGTCCCCTTTACCGGAAGCAAAGCCAGGACTTTCAGCCCATGAGCCAATGATATATCTGCTGAGTGACACCGCCTAAGGCCAGAATTAATGATTCTTAAGCTAAAAATATATCCCAATAACATCTTCAGTGTATATATTTGACAGGTTTGTTATCCATACATGACAGATCATTGAGAAAGAGAAAAGAAAACAAAAAATAGGGGATTTGGCGGGGAAGGGGGCAACAAAATAGGTTATAATTGTAAGAAGTAATATTTCTGGCCCAGCTTGTGTTACTTAGTTGATGAGCATTGACCTTAGAACCAAGAAGTAGGGTTGGATTCCTCTTCAGGGCTCATGCCGGGATTCCCCTTAAATCCCCAATAGGGGGCATGCAGGAGTCAGTCTTTCTCCCTTCCTCTGAAATCAATACAATATTGTAAAAAGTAAATGTAGGTCTGAGAAACAGCAGCTGTGTGTGAAGCCTCCCCCCACCAGCCAGAGGAGCCACCACAGCGGTGAACAGCACCCACCACAGGAGCTTCTGCCAACTGAGGAGCAGCTGCTACCGCAACTGCTTGGGGAGCAACCACAGCCCGAGGAGCCACTGCCGTCCAGGGAACAGCCACTGAACGACTCAACATCTAGATATGTCGGTGAGATCAAACATGGGCAGACAAAGAAATTGCCAAAGGAAAGAAAAGGAGGGCTCGTCAGAAAAGCAGCTAAGCGATACAGCGGCATGCAACATGACAGAAAAAGAATTCAGAATAAGGGTTCTAGAGTGCATAAACCGGATGGTGGGGAAAATCAACAACTTACGTAAGACCCAAGAAGAAATGATGAGCGATATAGCTGCAATAAAAAATACCATTGAAAGTATCAACAGTAGACTAGGAGAAGCAGAGGACCGAATTAGTGAATTAGAAGACAAGGGAGCGAACACACCTAAACTGTACTGCAATTGGAGAAAAAAATTAAAAGACAGGAGGAGAGCATAAGGGAGCTTTGGGACAACATGAAACGAAACAAAATACGAATAATAGGGGTGCCAAAGCAACAGAAAGAGGAAGAAGGATTCGAAAACCTATTTGAAGAAATAATATCTGAAAACTTCCCTGAGGTGGGGAAGAAAAAACTCACACAAGCCCAGAGAGTCCCAAACAAGGTGAACCCGAAAAGACCCACACCAAGACACATCATAATTACCATGGCAAATGTTCAAGACAAAGAGAGAATCTTCCAGGCTGCAAGAGAGAGACGGAAAGTTACATACAAGGGATCTCCCAGGAGATTATCAAATGATTTCTCAACAGAAACACATCAGGCCAGAAAAGAATGGACGGCAATTTACAAAGTGATGCAAAGTAAAGGACTGAATCCAAGAATACTCTATCAAGCAAGGCTATCATTCAAAATTGAAGGGGAAATAAGAAGCTTCACAGACAAAAAAAGGCTAAGGGAGTTTATCACCACCAAGCCGGCAATGCAAGAAATGCTAAATGGACTGGTGTAAAAAGAAGAAATAAAAAGCTAAGAAAGAAAACAGTCACAAATATTAGAAATGGCTACAAACAAGTACCTCTTAATAATAACTTTAAACATAAATGGACTAAATGCTCCAGTCAAAAGACATTGTGTGGCTAAATGGATCAAAAAACATGACCCATATATTTGCTGTCTTCAAGAGACCCACCTCAGAATAAGGGACTCACACAGATTGAGAGTGAAGGGATGGAAAAATATCTTTCAGGCAAATGGAAATGAATAAAAAGCTGGAGTAGCAATACTTATATCTGACAAAGTAGACCTCAAAGTGAATGCCATAACAAGAGATAATTTTGTAGCATCTTCTTTTAGTTCTCTAATTAGGGTTTCTCAATGCTCCTGCCACATCTGGAGCAGAGGCCTTCCAGGGGAAGAGGTGGTGTCTAGGAGGAAACCGGAGCCCCTGTTGACCCCTGGTGACCAGGTTTCGAATGCTGGGGATCCAAAGGCAGCCTGACTGGGGCTGTTATGGATATGCTGGTTGAAGATGGTGTCTGCATTCCTGCAGTAAGTGGAAGTGCATGGCCTTGAGGTAGCACTGTCCAAGTTTTCTCTTGTAGTAGAATTTCTCTTGCTGAGCAATAGTCTATTCATCTGTTTCTCCAAAAGTTTGGTGCTAAGCTCTGCTAGCCTCTCCTTCATCCTGTGAAAATCAGTTAGTTTCTTTTCCAATAACTTTCTGCGTTCCATTTCTTCTTGGCAGAGTCGCACATATTTTTCCTATTCTCTTTTGATACCATCTTGAGAAGTTTGCACTTTGGAGATTTCTGATTCCAGCTCTTTATTTCTGGCTTCCAAAGGACTTCTTATTGAAGCCTGATAATTTATCATCTGCGCTGACATTTCTTGAGATGCTCTTTGTATCTGTAAAAAGGAATTGATTTGTTCTCCGGTGTCTGCTACATCCCGTCTTGCTCTTTCATCAGTCTTCTTTTTCTACTTGTCTGCTTCACAGATTTCTATCCTATTCGTTTCCATATATGTTCTGAGTCTTACTGTTTGTTGTTCCCACTTCTGTGCTGCATTCTTTGTTCTTCACATTCCTTTAGAAGTGCTTCCACTGCTAAATGCTGATGAGGTGTCTTTTCTTTAAGCAGACGTATAGATTTTGAAGATGAAGGTTGTACTTTTGCTATAAGAACATCATTAACCGCGGGTTCAACTGCCTGGGGAGACTCTTCATCTTCTCCTAGGATTCCTTTCCAGAAGGAAGTTGCTCTTAAACGCCAAATCATATTTCCCACAGTTCAGTCTCAATGGGATAACCGTGGTGATGGAGTAAAACGGCCGCCTCTCCTCCCTTCTCCCCGCAGAACGCTGGCAGCAGGGCACATGCACTGCAATGGACTGGGCTGAAGTGTGCATGCCCGGTAATGGGCTTAGTCCCCATTGGGCTTGCACAGTCACTTGGGCCATGCAGTGAGGCTTGTCATTTTCTTTTCTTTTTTTATTTCTTAACTCTTTCTTGACTTTGGCAAATTAAAATAGAATAAGTTAACAAGTATTTTTTTCAAAAAAATGTTTTGTTCAAAACTACTGTCAAAAATTCCTTAAAAGCTTTCAGTACTGAATATAACTATTAGCACAGTGTCAAAAATGTTGAATAGGGAAACAAAATAAAAATGTGTGGTCCTGCAATCTGGCCTTCCTGTGCCATCACCAGGGACACCTGGGAGACAAAGAGGAGGAGGAGGCAAGGCTCCAGGGAGGCCACACACAGACCCCCCCCCCCAATGTTTTTTATTAACACAATTTGTCCTGAGATTAGGCAGAGATATACACTTCAAAGGGTCAGTGTTTCCTACAGAGTCCGTTGTCAGAATGGGGGAATTACCCTATGGCTGTTCAGGTGTTTGGCCAGTAAGAGGCAATAACATATAGATTAAGATGCCCTGGGCTGTCTGGCAGCCACGAATCAATTTAATGTATCCTATTCAGGTTTGGGGAAATGCCTTCAGCCATTCCCAGTTGCAGCCCTACTGTCATGCTGGAATTGGTCTCCAGCAATACTCCAAAATTCAAATGTAGTTAGGTAATATTTGTATACTTGAATATATCAAAAGAATTGATGTTTCCATATGTACCATTAACTTAGACTATTCTTTATATTGAAATCATTTGAAGTCTTCTGACAAGAAAATATGAATGTGATTTTTATTCCCATATTACTTGATGTTGCTATGTTTTATGCCTGGTGTGTATGTGAGTGAAATCATCGGGTTGATTGTTCCTGTCTTAAAGATCTGTGACCTGTGGTATATTATATGGACTTTCCTTGTGTACACTTTTTCATGGAATAATGTATACATTGTAAGAGGCAGTATTTTCTTCTATTAGAGAATCGTGCTAGTGAACAAATCTTTAAAAAAAATTTTTTTAATGCTCACCGAGTATATTTTTTCCAGATTGAGGAGGAAACTGGTCTAGCAAGACGTGTCAGACCCTAAAAACTGTGAACAATGCATTGCCCTGGGTGGGGGGAGAGGTTGTTATCGCTGGCCCCAGGACAAATCAACAATACCTGGGGGCCTTCCTGTAAGCCCACAAAAAGGGGCAGAACCATATCTGCAAGACAGTGACCCCAGAAGGTTATATAAAAGGCGAAGCTTCTGCCTGTTACTTCACTCTGATTTGGAAATTATTCCCAGAGTCCACTAGTGTTAATAAATGGGGTCCCTCCCTTTCTCTAGGAAGCGTGCTTAGTATTTCTTTGTTCGTCTGTAACAAGATCAGGTTGAGGAGCCTGCAATCTAGTTATATGCCTTTGACCGGAATTGAACCCAGGACCCTTTAGCCTGCAGGCCGATGCTCTATCCATTGAGCCAAACCAGCTAGGGCTGCATCAATCTTTTAAAATAGTTCTCGAGTTTTGTAAATGATGTCATCAAAGTTACTTCCTTTTCTGTACCAATATGTTCAGCTGAAAACTTTTTGAGGGCATGTCAATGTGTGGTTTTGATGTTTAGGTGACCAGAACTACACTGAGGACAGGGCAGTCAGTGTAATTGATTTTCCATAATTAAGAGGAATAGTGAAAGACCCACCTGCACTTTTGCAGCCTAACCCAACAAACCGCATACTTCAACTCCTTGCACCCATGGGAGACACACTCAAGAACAGACCCAGGAGAACCAAGATGGCAGCGTAAGGTACAGACCTGTGCGTGCTGCCTCCCATAACAACAACAAAACTACCAACTATAGGACAAACAGCTATTATATGGAACCATGGGAAAGCTGGCCCAGTGGAAGTTCTACAACTGGAAGGAAAGAAAGAAGAGCATTGAGACTGAGTAGGATGTGCAGAGACACCAAGTACAGAGCCCAACCCAACAAACTGCAGATTTCAACTCCTTGCATAGAAAGAAGAGCAGTGAGACTGAGTAGGATGTGCAGAGGCACCAAATACAGAGCCCAACCCAGCAGGCTACAGATTTCGGCTCCTTGCATCCAGGAGGGACGCACTCGGGGGGGCGGAGTCGGGTTTGGGGCAGGCCGGGGCCGGGCCGGCTGGGCCAGGGATGTGGAACTGCTGTACCAGCAGGCGCACAAGGACATCCACCGGTTCCAGTCTCGCGTTTGACGCTGGGGGATGGCAGACGGGCAGTCGGTGCACTTGGTGGAGGGCGAAGTCCGAGCAAGCATGCTGGATATTCAGCCACCAGGAACGCCTGGAGATTTTGTCTGGTCGGGAGCCGCCCAGCAGGGAACAGAGTAGCAAACTTCCTGTTGCTCAGTGAGGTCGGACAGCCCCGATGAGGTTGAGACAGCCCCGGTGAGGTTGGGACGGCCAGGATGAGGCTGAAACCGGCCCAGTGATGTCGGAACGGCCTCGGTGATGTTGGGATGGCCCCAGTGAGGCCGCGACAGCCCTGGTGAGGTATGGCCCCATTGAGGCCGAAATAGCACCATTGAGGTCGGGACGGCTCCGGTGAGGTCAGGACGGCCCCGGTGAGGTCGGGGTGGCCCCAGTGAGGCTGGGATGGCCCTGGTGAGGCCAAAACGGCCCCAATGAGGTCGGGACGGCCCGGGTGAGGTTGGGATGGTCCTGGTGAGGCCGAAACGGCCCCGGTGAGGTAGGGATAGCCACGATGTGGTTGAAACGGCCCCGGTGAGGCCGGGACAGCCCCAGTGAAGTTGGGACTGCCCTGGTGGGGTTGAAACAGATAATGGGGACCAGTATACACTGATGAACAGGGGTAGATGCAGAGGCAGAGCAGCATTGAATAGACTGTCAAACTACAGTGGGAAGGCTGGGGAGGGTTTGGCGGGGGGTGGTTAAGAGTTCAACCGAAGGATTTATATGCATGCATATAAGAATAACCAATGGACACAAGACACTAGGGATAGAGGAGGCCGGGGGAATGTCAAGGGGGGGCGGGGGAAGGAGACATATGTAATACTCTTTATAATACTTTAAGAAATAAAAATTATAAAAAAAAAATAGCCGAAACCGGTTTGGCTCAGTGGATATTTCGTCAGCCTACGGACTGAAAGGTCCCGGGTTCGATTCCGGTCAAGGGCATGTACCTGGGATGTGGGCACAACCCCAGTTGGAGATGTGCAGGAGGCACCTGATCGATGTTTCTCTCTCATCGATGTTTCAAACTCTCTATCCCTCTCCCTTCCTCTCTGTAAAAAAATCAATAAAATTTATTTTTAAAAAATAGTAATAATAATAAAGAAAATCAATAAGCCTCTACTCAGGCTAACCAAACAAAAGAGAAAGAACACAAATTACTAAAATCAGAAATGAGAGCAGGGTAATCATGACAGATACCATGCAAATTAAGAGGATAATAAAAGAATAGTATGAATAATTCTATGGACACAAGTTTGACAATCCAGATTAAATGGACAAATGCCATTTGAAATCTACCGTAGGACTGAGGCAGTAGTGGTGACAGAAGTGGAAGCTGGCTCATTGGGCCTGACAGACCCAATTGTACTTTGCCCATTCACCTCATCATGGGGGGTGGGTCTAATCTTATGTGGGGGCTCTCTGATGCTTAGAAAAAAATGTGATGGTAACTGGCATCACCCTTATGTAGAGTTAAAGACTGGCCAGGGGGAAAAAAAACCCACCCCTGAACAAATGCTCCTTCTAAATGCTCAACATACAATAAAATGCTCTTGCTACTTTGAAAGAGGACTTGTGAATTGATTAGGAGTAATATTGAAGGAAGTTCTTTTGATTTAGATGTAATCCTAAAAAAAAAAAAAAAAAGAGGAATATTGCAATAGCAGTGACATTGTTGTACCCAGCATGCTGAATTGGCATGAACTCTGCAGGTGGAGAGAGGACACGTTTCCCAGGCTGCACTGCTGGCTGCACTCAGAAAAATTAATTCTATTTCTTTCATTTCTCATTTCCTGTTGCTCTCTTGTTTTTCACTTTGTCTTCTACGCTGCCATTCTTTTTGCAGTGCTATGCCCACAGCATATAAAGCTCTTTCTCTCCCACATCAGCCATTCAAGCCCCTGTAACTTCCACACAATAGTTGGGAATTCATAATGCAATGACTGACATACCACAATTTGGCATCTGTGTACTTTGTAATTGGAATGATTTTTCTTGTCTTCATTTTCATTGGAAAGAAACCTTAATAATTTCTCAGTGTTATCCCATGAACTTCTTTATTGGGATGAAATTAACTCATGTTAAACAGGTTTTATTCCCATTCTTTATATATATTTTTAGTTTTATTTATTTAATATATTTCATTGATTTCGGAGAGGCAGGGAGAGAGAAAGATAGAAACATCAATGATGAGAGAATCATTGATTGGCTGTCCTCCTGTACGTCCCCTACTGGGGCTGGGGAATCGAGCCTGCAAACCCAGGCATGTGCCCTTGGCCGGAATCGAACCTGGGACTCTTTAGTCCACTGAGCCAAACCGATCCACTGAGCCAAACCGGCTAGGGTTCTGTTCTCTCTTGAATGTAGCCTAATGTTCCTCATTTTTTCTAGAGGAAACCCAGAGATGAAACCTTTTCTGTTTTTGGATGCAAAGTTATTTGGTATACTCACAGCCTGACCAGAGATTTCAACATTTTATTTTCATGGCACACGTGAACTAAATACTGAAACTCAGTGGTCCACCAAAATATATAATTTGTCGATCTGCTAAAAAAAAAAAAAGTCTCATTTTGATCCATACACACCACACAGCTATTACTGTGTTTGCTGTTGTCACTTATTTTATTTGATAATCTATGGGTAATGTAGTCTTTGTTATTGACTAAGCAGTCACTAATTGTTTTTAAAACAATTTTTTAATTGTTTTAAAAATTCTTGCAGCACACCAGTTTGCCTGTGTGACACTACTGATGAAAATCACAACTGGCCCTAACAGGTTTGGCTGAGTGAATAAATAGGGCGTGAGCCTGTGGACTGAAGGGTCCCAGGTTTGATTCCGGTCGGGCATGTACCTGGGTTGCGGGCACATCCCCACTGGGGCGTGTGCAGGAGGCAGCTGATCGATGTTTCTCTCATTGATGTTTCTAACTCTCCCTTCCTCTCTGTAAAACATCAATAAAATATATTTTAAAAAAAAGAAAAGAACATCGCAGCTGTAAACATAAAATCCATCTTGTCTAATGTGTCATTTAAGACCACTTTTTCCTTACTGATTTATATCTCTGGGAGATCTATTCATTGATGTCAATGGGAAGTTCAAGTCCCCTCCTATGATTGTATTAATTAAGTTGAAAATGCTGCCCTTTCCCTCCCCCTGCCTCACTGAGGATTTATGACCCAGGCAAATCATAGGCAGAAAGTTTCTGGTTTCAAACCCAATCTGCCCGCCTTTTGAGTTCCCTGTAACTTCACTGTAAGAATGTGCTCCCGGCTTGTGAAGATCCTGGGAAAGACCCCTCCCTGGGACACCTGCAGCTGAAGGGCAGACCAGCCATAGCTCTAAGCACAGCCTCTGGGAGCTGGGAAACTTCTGTGTGAATTCCAGGTTCCTCCTCCCTCTTTATGCTTTTGCCACAGCTGCCATTTACTCACTAGCACCCTAATAAAGGAACAGCCCCTCTATCTGGGGTGCCTTGTGCCATCAGAGGGCACCTGGCCCTTTCCTCCCTTTAAAGAAGTAAAAGAAACGCCCTCCCTCTGCTCCTGTCTCTTCTCTCCTTTGTGAATCCTTTCGCAGCCGTCTCACCAGCCAAAACCTTAAGAATGATGTGGGAAACTCCCCCAGGAAGGGCTGTGCTGTGGACAGCGGTTCTCAATCTGTGGGTCGCGACCCCGTTGGCGGTGGATCCACCCTTTCACAGGGGTCGCCTAAGACCATCCTGCATATCAGATATTTATATTATGATTCATCACAGTAGCAGCATTACAGTTATGAGGTAGCAACGAAAATAATTTTATGGTTGGGTCACAACACGAGGAAGAGTATTTAAAGGGCCAGAAGGTTGAGAACCACTGCTGTGGGAAGAGGTGCGGGGACCCGGGGCTGCCCCCTCGCTCCTGCCCCGCTCTCCCTCCCTCTGTCCCTGCACAGGCCTGGCCGCGGGGCTCGGCCCCGCCCCCATCGCGGAGCCGCTCAGCTCAGGCTCTGGCCCCGCCCACCCCGCAGGGAGGCGCATGCGCAGTTCCTTGCAGACGCGGAAGCGGCTGTGGCGGGGAAGGTGGCGGTTCCCCCTGAGGAGGGTGTTTGTCTTTAAAGCTGACGCTCCCCGTCCCCCTCCCCGCAGGGAAGGCTGAGGGCGCTGCCGGCGCTGAAGTCCTTGTTGGGGTCCCCGCCCCGGAGCCTCTCTCAGCGGTGAGTCCGCGTCCCGGGAGGCTGCGCGGTGCGGGCGCCACGTTCCTTTGGGAGGAAACGGCGGCCCCGGCCCGGGGTCTCTCCGCCTGTGGCTGTGGTCACCGCCTGCCGCGCGGTTTTCCCGCTGAAAACCGTTCGCGAGGCCGCCGGTCCTCCCCGCGGAGCTGAGAGTCTGGGTCAGGGGGTCCCCGCCCTTTGCGCCCCTCCCCCCTCGGGGCGCTTTCCGCCCAAAGAGCCCGGATGGCTCCCGGCCTGGGGGTCTGCACCCCCCTCCTAGGCCCACCCCCATTTAATAAGGGGTCTGCCTGCCCGGGGAGCACAGTGTCCATGGGGGGCTCAGGGGGAGGACGCGGTGTCCCCTGAAGAGGCGACCTGCCCGCAGGGAGGGGCTTTGTGGGCGCGGTGACTGCGGGGGGCGGGGGCCCAGGCTGGGGGGTCAGGAGAGGGAGTGAGAGACAGACACGTGGGCGGGAGGAAGGGCAGCGAGGGGTCCACAGAGGGGCCCGTGGGTGTGGGGGGGACTGGACGGCGACGGTAGGAGTGAGGGGGTCACTCGGGAAAGGAGCCTGAGGAGGAAGGAAGTGGAGACACAGGGAGGAGGGGGACCCCAGAGAGAGGAAGGGGGGCTGAGAGGGAGCGGGTCCTGGGGAGCAGAAGTGGGGGCCGCACAGGAGGAGGCACTTGAGACAGAGACACGGGTTCAGAGGAGAAGATTTGGGGAGCGAGTGCAGGGACAGAAAGGGGGGCTCAGGGATGTGGGAGCAGAGGGAGCAGCCCTGAGTCAGCAGCTGTGGGAGCAGGACAGACGGGAACAGGCAGCAGAGGGGCCGCGGGCGTGGGGAGGGGAAGACGCAGACGTGTGTGGAGATGGAGCCTCAGAGACCAGGAGAAAGAGTCCCTGAAGGGAAGGAGGTTTCAGGAGTTTCATGGTCCAGGTGTAGGACAGACAGAGAGAAAAGGGGGGAGAGAGCAGGAGAGAGGGGGACACAGGAAAGGACCACAGTGGAGAGAAAGGAAACGGAGACAGAGACAGATCCACAGACAGAAATACATGTAGTGGGAGGAGGGGAACCCTGATCTGGGTGAGGGGTGAGCTGATGGGGTGTGGATGGTTAATTTTGATACATTGGCTTGTGGCTCTATATGTTTAATTTAACAACTATATTGTTTAAACAGATTTGAATGAGAATTACAAATCTCCAGTTCGTAAGGCTTGCAAATTGTATAATTATTTGCTTCCATTTGCAACCTGTATTCACACAGAGGGAGAGACTGGTTTGATCCTGATGGGTTCCTTGTCATTTTCTGGGAAGGATGGCAAGAAGGAGGTGACCTGGGACAAGAAATGACTGAGTCTGCCCCCACATGATGCTTTATCAAGGAATATTAGACGCATCGATCTTTTTTTTAGATCCAGGAATTTGGTTTTTCTGTCTCTGATATTTAATTCATGTAAATGGTCATTAACTTCTCAAATCACCACTGGTGACATCTCACACTCACCTCTTATAATTGTATTCTTAATATAATGTGGTCTCCACTTTTTTCAAGCTTTAAACCTAGAAATAATTACATTAAAAAGAAACAACCCTAATTGTTTTCGGTTTTCAGTATATCGTGTGTACTTCAGATTCTGAGCCCTGCATCCTTTCTACTGTCTATCATACCATCAGGCATTGGTTGGTACACGATCTCAGCGTGTACTTGGTAAGGATGTCTTTGATCTTTTTAAAAAAATATATTTTTTTATTGATTTCAGAGAAAGGAAGGGATAGGGAGAGAGATTGGAATCTCCATGATAAGAGAGAATCACTGATTACCTGCCTCCTGCACGCCCCCTCCTGGGGATGGAGCCCCAAACCCTTGCATGTGCCCTTGACCAGAATTCAACCTGAGACCCTTCACTCTGCAGGCAGACACTCTCTCCCTTGAGTGAAATGGGATAGAGCACAATGTCAATGATCTCAGCAGTCAGAAGCTAGTTCTGTGAGTTGGTTCAGTGTTCAGCACCTCTTTCCTTCCCTTCATGCGATTTGTTGAATTAGTGTCTGTGAGCCACAAAGGAGCTGTTCCCCTAAGACCCTCTTGTCCATTCTCTGAAAGTATTGAAGGATGGACTGGGTTGAACTCGAACTTTGTTCCCACAGAGCCCATCTATTCATGGTGAAGTCATTTGCTGAGCATATTTCAATAGCTAACTTTCCCCAAAGGCTTTAGCATGAAGATCTATTCTCCGTAATTTCCTGGGACAAGAGGAAGGAAATCTGCCTGGGAAACCTGCAGGTGTACAAGTTCCTGCTTCATCCCCTCCCACTACCCAGAGGTCTCAGGGGTGCTGGGTCTGATGTCTGGTACCCAGCGCTACTGAAAACAGCTCTGGGGGAGCTTTACAGGCCCCAGGAGAGAACTAGTTAAAGATGCCCTGTCATGGGCCTTAGGGCAGACTTTTTCAGGGGAGGTAAAGGGTGGAGTGTTGGGTTTGGGGTTACAACTGGGCAGTATGTGCTTTCATTGCTGTAGGAGCGTATGGATATCTTTGGAAGGGCAGACACATGAAGACAGAATAAAACCCCTCACAGTGTGGTCTCCATGTAGGAGCTCATTGTTCCTCACTCTCTCCTGTGACAAAGGACTGGAGGGGTGGCCTTTTCCTCATTTTCAGGTCCTCCTGACTGTGAGTGTGAGCTGAGCTGATTAAGAGGCTGTGCGATCTCCTTTGAAGGCACATTCTGTGACTCCTCAACATACTGTCACCTGAGGAAACAACCCTGACCCCCGATCAGGACCCGGACCAAATGGCTGCTTCTCAGGTAAAAGAATGGTCCTGTCTCAGAGGCTATGTTTGCCTTTCCTTGAATATTTGTTGATACATTTCTCTTTCTCTCCCTATGCCTGTGTCCTCTCTGCTGCCCTTGTTACAGAATGTCCTCTTACTCACAGCGGGCTGACTCTGTGCTGCTTCTCCCTCTGCTCAGTCATCCCTAAACCCCCCTTTCTGTGCCTGCACTCGCTCCCCCCAATTTATCTCCTCTGAACCAGTCTCCCTGTCTGAAGTGCCTACCCCTTTGTTGCCTGCACTTGGGTTCACCAGGACCCATCTCTCTTTCAGCCCCCCTTCATCTCTCTGGGCTCCGTCCTCTCCTCCATATTTCTCTACTTCTGATGTTTTTGCCTTTCTTGGTTGTTTTCCTTTCCTTATTTCTTTCCTTTTTTCTTATGATAGCCAGTGAAAGCAGCTTCTATATTTCCCTCTCTCTTTTTTTTTCTCAATTTTTAAAAAAAATATATTTTATTGATTTTTTACAGAGAAAAGGAGAGAGGGCTAGAGAGTTAGAACCATCGATGAGAGAGATCGATCAGCTGCCTCCTGCACACTCCCCATTGGGTATGTGCCAGCAACCAAGGTACATGCCCTTGGCCGGAATCGAACCTGGGACCTTTGAGTCCACAGGCCGACGCTCTATCCACTGAGCCAAACCGGTTAGGGCTCCCTCTCTCTTTTTTAAATATGTTTTTATTGATTTCAGAATTGGAAGGAAAGGGAGAGAGAGAGAGAGAGAGAGAGAGAGAAACATCAGTGAGCAGAGTGAATCTTTGATTAGCTGCCTCCTGCACATCCTCCACTGGGGATCCAGTCTGAAACCTGGAGTGTGTCCTGACCAGGAATGCAACCTTGCCCTCCTGGTTCATAGGTCATCGCTCTACTTCTAAACCACTCTGGCCGGGATATACTTCTCTTCTTTTTCCCAGAGCCTTCTCTGCCTTCATTTTTTGCAGCCTCCACAAGGTCAGGAAGCATTCCCACCTTTAATGAATGACTCTCAACTATTCAGAACATCCCTTTTATGACAGATCAACCTGGGAAGGCATTCATGTCTAACATCCCTATTGGGATTTGAGATGGGGTCAGAGGCTCTTGTGTCTTGAAGAAGGGAAATGTAGGTTTTAGGTTCAAGTGGCTGCAGCATCAGCTTTTTATCAGGGGTAAGAAAATGCACATTTTACTGCTCAGAATAGCTCACAAAGTTCTAAGAAGAGTAAATAAAAGAGAGTTGCTCACTAGATTAGTACGAAAGACTTGGTAGGTAAATG
This sequence comes from Myotis lucifugus, assembly GCF_000147115.1. Lineage (NCBI taxonomy): Eukaryota > Metazoa > Chordata > Mammalia > Chiroptera > Vespertilionidae > Myotis > Myotis lucifugus. The sequence goes on from NW_005871413.1 coordinate 560,607, forward strand.
TACTATTAGCTTACAGAACATGAGAGGTACACATGCATTGACACGTGCAAAAATTAATGTTTATTTTTTATTATTTCCTCATAATTATTTATTTATTGATATATTTTTGCCAGTCATGTCAACAGTGGTGACCTGCCCTTCCATGTGCCTCAGTCAACTGATTCCCATTGTCTCACTCTACCTCAGGGGTCCTCAAACTAGGGCCCGTGGGCCACATGCAGCCCGCCGAAAACATTTATCTGGCCTGCCGAGTGTTTTTGCCACCGCTGCCTGTCCTGCTTAGCAGCCGACTCGTTCTGGGCCCACAGTGTGCATGTGTGGAATGTCTGAGGGACAGTGAACTGGCCCCCTGTTTAAAAAGTTTGAGGACCTCTGCTCTACCTGATGTTCACGTGGCAGAGGTGCTGCACTCACCGTAGAGTTAATAGTCCCCCTTTCTCCGTAAGAAGGGTTAGTAGGGGTTTAATCAAAGTTGTGCAAAGACCATCACTTCACATCTGGAAATGTCCCTCTTAGTTTGTGTTTCCTTTTGAAAATGAAGGACTTAATGTTTATTTCCTATAGATCATTGGCTTTTTCATGGGAGCTTTATATAATCAGGCCTTGATTCTTTAAATTTTCATTATATTTTATACTCATGTAACGGACATACTGTACATGATCACTTTTTGTATTTTCTAGAAAGTTTCCAAGAATGATATTATTAATGTGTGTTCAGTTACATTAAATTTCTACAACATAGCTCTGCACTGATGACACAAAAATTTTGAATGAAATTTAGTAGTAAGAAAAATTAGTTCCCCCAGGCTGGTGTGGATCAGTGGTGGAGGTTTTGATTCCTTGTCCAGGGCAAGTAGGTCCTGGGTACCCGTGGTAGGCAGCCAATCCATGCATCTCTCTCTCTCTCTCTCTCTCTCTCTCTCTCTCTCTCTCTCTCTCTCTCCCCCTCTCCCTCTCCCCACACACCCTCTCTCCAACCTTCCTTCCTCCCCTTCCTGTCTTTCCCTTTCCTGGCTCTACCTCCTTGCCTTCCACTTTTGAAAAGTCAATGCTAAAAATCTCCTCAGGTGAGGATTTACAACCACAAAAAGGAAATAATAAGTATAACTTGTTTTGAATCCTTATGTTTCTCTCCTTATTGTGTTTATAAAACACAAAGGGGAACATACACAAATAGATTCATGAGATTTACAGAATCACTAAAGCATCTTGATTTCATAGTTGTGAAATGTATGTCTCTATGCTTAAATGGTTAACATGATATCAGCTATTTTTTCTTTTTTTTTTTTTAAGAACATTTTTATGGATTTCAGATAAGAAGAGAGAGGTAGAGAGAGTTAGAAACATTAGTGATGAGAGACAATTATTGATCTGCCTCCTGCACACCCCACACTGGCATTGAGTCCAGACCGGGAATCAAATCTGACCTCTTGGTTCATGGGTCAGCACTGAACTGCTGGACCAGGCAGAATAATCTTATTCTAAGATTACTCATGTGAAATTTTCCACTAAGATTATGGTTCATATGTGTCCTATTTCATGACAACTGTAAATTCCATTAACGACCGTTTTAGTTCTAAGTTTGGTATGAATTTTTTCTTGTTTTCTTTTTTGGGGTATTCAGAAGTATGGCACCTGATACGGAAACATTGACATCGAAGTAAAAAGTGAGCTTGTTACACATGTGGAAACACAGGCCCCATCTGAGAATCTGGATCAGAATCTGTGTCTTCATAGAAGTTCATTTCATAGTGGTTGCTTTACACTTGAGAAGAAGTCGATATACTTCCAACCCACCATCACATTTACAGCTGAGACATATACACCACTGACTCTGAACGATGCAAACAAGCACTCAAAAATCCATATGCCTGTGTCCATGCCTTAATTTAATTTTTTAAATATATATTTTTTTATTTCAGAGAGGATGGGAGAGAGAGAGGTAGAAACATCAATGATGAGAGAGAATCATTGATCAACTGTCTCCTGTACACCCCCTAGTGGGGATCCAGCACGACACCAAGGCATGTGTCCTTGACTGGAATTGAACCTGCAACTCTTCAGTCTGCAGGCCGACACTCTATCCCAGCCGTGGGCAAACTATGGCCTGAGGGCCGGATCCGGCCCATTTGAAATGAATAAAATTAAAAAAAAAAAAAAAGACCGTACCCTTTTATGTAATGATGTTTACTTTGAATTTATATTAGTTCACACAAACACTCCATCCATGCTTTTGTTCCGGCCCTCCGGTCCAGTTTAAGAACCCATTGTGGCCCTCGAGTCAAAAAGTTTGCCCACCCCTGCTCTATCCACTGAGCCAAACCAGCTAGGCCTATGTCTTAATTTTAAAGTTTATTTTCTTATAAAGAAAAATCTGTACTGTGCATCTGTGTACATGTGTCATCCTCATTTGTCGGTGTCAGAAAACACATCGGAGAATGTTACTGATCAAAGTGATCTTATTGGGTGATTCAGGATACTCCCCTAGGACCCAACCTCTTCTAACACTGTTTTCATGTTGGGTGACATTATGAACTCCACTGGTGACCTCTTGGTCAATGTGTCTTTTTGTTCAGGGACCGTTGACCTTCAGGGATGTGGCCATAGATTTCTCTCGGGAGGAGTGGGAATGCCTGGACCCAGCTCAGCGGAAGTTGTACCTGGATGTGATGTTGGAGAACTACAGCAACCTGGCTTCCCTGGGTGAGGTTGACTTGCTTCCGGAGTTCCTACTCCACCCCTAAGGTTTTATTTCCTTTATTATATTAACATCTCTGGGGGGCTTCTGCTTTCTATGGTAGATTTTTGCTCTCCAGGAAGAAATTGGGCCCTAGCTGGTTTGGCTCAGCGGATAGGCTCAGTTGCCTGCAGACTGAATAGTCCCAGGTTAGATTCAGGTCCAGGGCCAATGACCAGATTGTGCAGGAGGCTACAGATCAGTGATTCTCTCTCATCCTTGATGTTTCTTTCTCTCCCTCTCCCTTCTTCTCTGAAAGCAAGAAAAATATGTTTTTTAAAAGGAACAAATTGGGGATTTTTTTATGTAGAAAAGAAAGGCTTTGTTATATGAATTAGGAACTCAATATTTGTACACTTTACATGCCTACATGGAAGTACTATCAGAAAAAAATGCTTTCGAATATCATTTTGTAAAATATTTTAATATTCTGTCATTTCTTCTGGTCAGAGGACAAACTGGATTTGAAATGGGAAAGCTTCTATCAAAATTCACACTCTATTTCTTTTATCTTTTGATTTTTTAAAATTTCGTTGAATTCAGAGAGGAAAGGAGAATTAGAGAGATAGAAACTTCAGCTGGGCATTAATTGATTTATTTGTATGTGCCCTGCCCAGAGATCAAACTGTAGCTGGACAAGTGGAATGAAGTTAACTAGAAGAGGACATTCTGCCAAGAAAGGACGGGAGCCTTCAAGCAGGCCACGTCAGAACAAAGTCTTGCAAGTAAGACTTACTGTTCAGAGGCAGAACTTTTCCTTGAGGTGATAAATAGTCCATAAGGGCATGGAAAGTTCAAGGGAGGGCGCACTGCTGCAGGTGGAAAGAGTCTTTGTATAACATAGGAAATTAGTAGTGTAATGTATAACTTAGCTCAGATGATCTCATAAGCATGCTTGTTAATCATTGTTACTTGCTGTACTCCATTTTTATTTGCTGTACTCCCTGAATAAAAGCCATGAGGGCTTTGGGGGCTTTTGCTACTTGCCTGACTAGCAATAGCCCTCTGCTTCTCTAAACTTAATCCTGCATGCCAAGCTCATCTCAGCGTCTCCGTTCACAAAGAACATCAACACAAACCTACAACTTTATTATGTAGGTACAGTTCTCTTAGCAACTGGGCTACCTATGCAGGCAGATTGGATTCTTTCACTTACTTCTATGTATCTAGGTTTCTGTCATATCTTTTCATGGCTTGATGTATTATTTCTTTACAGTAGTGAATAAGACTTCATTGTATGTACTTCAGTATATTTATCCATTCACTTGTTGACGGACCTCTGCATTGCTTCCAATTTTTGTAAATCATGAATAAGCAGCCCCTTATAGGCTTTTGTGTAGATAAAAGGCTTAACTCTTTGGTTTAAGAGTAAGGAGCCCAATTACTGAGTGTGTATTCAGTTTTATAAAAACCTCCAGAGCATCTCTCCAAGAGGCTGTAGCATTTGGCATTTTCAGCAGCAGTGATTGGAGTTCCAATTGTTCCACCATCACAAAGGCATTTGGTATGGTCAATGTTCTGGATTTTATGACCAGTTCAGTGGTGGTTTACTGTTGCTTGCCTGTGCTCTTTGTTACTTCTCATTGTTATAATGTGCATTTCCTTAGTGTCATAAGACGTGCAGGATCTTGTCACACTGATTTTCTATGTGTATATATTTTGTAGTGTTGTGCTTTAAGATGTTTGGCCCTTTTCACGTTGGTTCTTTTGTCCATGTTGAGTTTGAAGTCTTCCTTGTGTGTTAGCATAATTGTCCAGTACATGTTGACATTATATATATATATATATATATATATATATATATATATATATATATAATGTCAGAGAGAAAGAGAGAGGAAGAGGGAGATAGAAGCATCAATGATAAGAGAGAATCATTGATCAGCTGCCTCCTGCACACCCCCTACTTTGGATCGAGCCCACAACTTGATATTGTTCCCTGACCAGGAATTGAACTATGATTTTCTGGTTCATAGGTGGATGATCAACTCCTGGGCCATGCCAGCTGGGCCATGTTGACTGTAACAAAATATTTTCTCAGCCTGTGGCTGCTGCTTCTTTTTTTCTGTTGAGATTGCCATATTTATTGTTCTTGTTTTTTTTTTAATGTTTGAGTTGATACATTGGATCTTTCCGTTTTAATACAATGGATTGAAATACAAACTTGGTTATGTATTTGCCTTTCAAAAATGTGAGATGTATGAAATTAATGTAGCTTTATAAGTACCGCACGCTAACCGATTGCGCCACTGGAGCTCCTAATGTAGCTTTATATTCAATAACATGGAAGTTATATTTGCAGCTATTGTGTCATTTCTGGAATAAACACATAGTGAGTCTTGTCTTGAAGGAGATGAGTTGAGATATAAATTTTGTCTCCTTACATGTCAAGTCAAATGAAGTCATTTAATTGATTTTAAACTAGGAGCCTGGTGCACAAAGTCATGCAGGGGTGTGATCCCTTGCCCTGGCTAGCCATCGCTGTATCACCCAGTCCCAATCAGGGCCAATCGGCTCGGGGGAGGGGTCGCGGGAGGTTGGGTGGCTGTGGGAGTTTGGCTGTAGGAGCTCACTGACTGCGTTGTGTCTGCCCCTGGTGGTCAGTGTTTGTCATAGTGATAGGTCGAGCTGTCGACTGGTCATAATGGTCGCTTAGGCTTTTATATATATGTAGATGGTACAGCATCATTATAAATGCACTCCGGGGGCAGGGGGCACCCGGCCTGTGCCCTCTTGCAGTCTGGGACCCCTCGGGAGATAATAACCTGCTGGCTAGGCCTGCTCCTGGGTGGCAGAGGGCAGGCCCAATCCCTAGGTGCAGCCCCTGGTCGGGCTCAGAGCAGGGCCGATTGGGGAGTTGGGGCACCACCCCCTGTCATGCACAGAGCAGGGCAGATTGGGAGGTTGCGATGCCACCCTCAGTCACGCTCAGGGTAGGGCCAATTGGGGGGTTGGGGCACCGCCCCCTGTCATACTCAAGGCAGGGTCTTTAGGGAGGTTGCGGCGCCACCCTCTGTCACGCACAGAGCAGGGCCCATCAGGGGGGTTGGGGCTCCGTACCCTGTCACGCACAGAGCAGGCCCCATCAGGGGGTTGAGGAGCTCCCCCCTGTCACTCACAGAGCAGGGCCCATCAGGGGGTTGGGGAGCTCCCCCCATCACTCACAGAGTAGGGCCGATAGGGGAGTTGGGGCACCGCCCCCTGTCACACACAGAGCAGGGCGGATCAGGGGGTTGGGGCGCTGCCACTGTCACACTCAGGGCAGGGCCGATGGGGAGGTTATGGCTCTACCCCGTCACACACAGAGCAGGACCCGTGGGGGGGAGGGGTTGGGGCACCGCACCCTGTCACACACAGAGCAGGGCTGATCAGTGGGTTGGGGCACCACACCCTGTCACACACAGAGCCGCAAGGTGATCAGGGGGTTGGGGAGCTCCCCCCTATCAGGCACAGAGCAGGGCTGATCAGGGGGTTGGGGCGCCTTCCCCTGTCACGAACAGAGCAGGGCGGATAGGGAGGTTGTGGCCCCGCCCCCTGTCACACACAGATCCGCAGGGTGATCAGGGGGTTTGGTCGCTGCCCCCTGTCACGCTGATCCCGGTGCCGGGAGGCCTCGTGGCTCCGCTGATCCCGGTGCTGGAAGGCCTTGCTGCTCCACTGATTCCGGTGCTGGGAGGCATATTACCCTTTTACTATATAGGATAGAGGCCTGGTGCACGGGTGGGGGCTGGCTGGTTTGCCCTAAAGGGTGTCCTGGATCAGGGTGGGGGTCCCCACTGGGGTGCCTGGCCAGCCTGGATGAGAGGATGATGGCTGTTTGCAGCTGGTCACACCCCCTTCAGGGTGGTGGTCCCCACTGGGGTGCCTGGCCAGCCTGGATGAGGGGATGATGGCTGTTTGCAGCTGGTCACACCCCCTTCAGGGTGGGGGTCCCCACTGGGGTGCTTGGCCAGTCTGGATGAGGGGCTGAGGGCCGTTTTCAGGCTGGCGGGTGACTGAAGCTCCCAACCTGTCCTTTTTTTCTTTTTTTTTAAATTCTGGGCCAGCTTTAGCTCTGAGGCTTGGCTATATGTGTGGGTATATCTTTTTGAATTTGTGTTCTCTGTATAAATCCCCAGAAATGGAATCATTGTGTTACCTGATACTTGTTTGTAAATATTGGAAAATCCTCCATCATGTTTTGTTAGTGGCTGCACCAATGTGTTTATAATCCTGCTGAGAGTGCATGAATGTTCTTATTTCTCCACTTCATTGGTAATACTTGTTTTTTTTTGATTTATGGATGATTGGCATCCTGTTAGGTGTTTGGTGGTATTTCATGGTGGTGTCCATTTGCATTTCTCTGGTGATGAATGAGTTGAACATCATTTAATATGTCTATTGGGAATCTTTATATCCTGTTTGGGAAATGTCTATTCAGGTCCTCTGCCCATTATTCAATCATATTGACTTTTGGAACATCGATGATGAGAGAGAATCATCAATTGGTTGCCTCTTGCATGATCAGGATCGAGCCTTCACCCCAGGCCTGTGCTCTGACGTGGAACCAAACCATGACCATCTAGTTCAGTGATGGCGAACCTTTTGAGCTCGACGTGTCAGCATTTTGAAAAACCCTAACTTAACTCTGGTGCCATGTCACATATAGAAATTTTTTAATATTTGCAACCATAGTAAAACAAAGACTTATATTTTTGATATTTATTTTATATATTTAAATGCCATATAACAAAGAAAAAGCAACTAAAAAAATGAGTGCGTGTCACGTCTGACACGTGTGTCAGAGGTTCGCCATCACTGATCTAGTTCATAGATCGAAGCTCAACCACTGAGCCACTGCTGCCAGGCAAATTCTTTGATGTTTTAAGTTGAACATATATTTCACTAGTGATTCTGAATTTTTTAATTCTGGTACTATATTTTCCAATTTCCCCTTTGGTGTGATGTTTATAAAATACTTTCTCATTCTATTTTTACTTTGGTTATGTAATATTTTGGTGACATTATTTAGTTGTCTTTTTTTTTTTTTTTGACTTTTGGGCTTTAAGATATTTAGAGCCATTCTTTTTTCAGGTAATTAATATATTTCCATTAATGTAGTGCCAGTTTGATTACATTTATTTTGTTTCCTTGATGGTACACTTTTTCTGTTTTTGGAATGACGTGATATCTTTTGTTGAGACTCCAGAATTATATAGTAGCAGGCTTTTGATCATGGTTTCTGTAGGAGAAAACAAATGATAATCATCTGTGGAAGGAATTTTTTCGGTCAACACTGTTTTCAGGATTTGTATTCTTGGTTCGGTTGTCTTTTTAATTTCCAAGTTGAAATGTTCTCTGTTTCTTTCTCAGACCCACGGTATCTTTTCAGGCTTCATATAGATCTTCAGTACCACAGTCTTTGTGGTACTTGAACACTTTCTCATTGTCTCTTTGTAGTAGCCACTACAGGGTACTCACCGTGTACTGCCATTCTGTTCTCACTCTGTGTCATGCACAACAGACACATGTTCTTCAAGGTGCTTCAAAACAGGGAGATCATTGAACACGCACTTTCCTCATCTCTCTTTCCCTCCAGAGAAGAAACTGGGAATTGGCAGTGTTTTTATAATATTGCCATTGTGTTCCAAGGTGTTTGATCAGGTATCATTGGTAAATGTAAGCAATTCTTTGTTCCTCTTTGATGTGAGTTTTCTTCATTGTACCTGTCTTGAGCTTTGTTTGAATTCTTCACTTGCTCTTGTAGTACTCCAAAATGTCATTCGGTCAATATTTGCTGGTAAGTTCAAAGTGCACTCACCTGATTGTCAAAACCTAAATATTTGTTTTCTTTCAGCTCTTTCATGTAAAGATAACCATGCCTTTATGCCAAAGCCCGGAATACAAGATTTATTCTCTGAAATAATACTGGTAAGATATAAAAGGCGTTGCTTTGACAATGAATACTTATAATGAAAGCCTTTGAATTTGAGGAAGAGTGTGTTGATAACAGAAGATATTTTTTTTTTTTAAATTTTTTTGAAATAGTCCGATATAATAAAAGCGTAATCTAAGTGTCTGACCAATCCATCAACCATTTTTTTAAAATATATTTTATTGATTTTTTTACAGAGAGGAAAGGAGAGAGATAGAGAGAGTTAGAAACATCGATCCGCCGCCTCCTGCACATCTCCTACTGGGGATGTGCCTGCAGCCCAGGTACATGCCCTTGACCGGAATCGAACCTGGGACCTTTCAGTCCGCAGGCCGACGCTCTATCCACTGAGCCATACCGGTTTCGGCCCATCGACCATTTGGTTGACCCTTCAACCAGTCGCTCTGACGCACACTAACCACCAGGGGCAGATGCTCCAACCAGTAGATTAGCTTGCTACTGTGGTCGGGCTGTACTGGGTGAGAAGGCCAAACACGCCCTTGAGAAACACACTGATCTACCAATGGTACCTCCCTGGCTGCGGTCCTTCCCTGTCTGTCTAGCCCTCCAGTCCATGGGACCCCACCCTTGCATGATATCATGCACCGGGCCTCTAGTTATTATAATTAAATTCTTGTTACCTAACGAGGTCACGTGTATTAAGGCATTTTAAAGTCAGTTACTTTGGGAGATCTGTGTGTTTATGCACATGAGGGTCGAAAACAACTTTTTACTGTTAGGCATTTTGGAAAGAAAATCTAAGACATGCTGGCTTGGCATTTTGGCAACCTTTTAAAAAGGATTCATCCTTCTTCCTCTGACAATGTTTTGTACTTATTTTTTTTTTTTGTCTATAATTTTAATATATTAGGAAAGCTTTTTTTATACAACTATCTTGCTTTAATACCTAACAAAATGGTATTATGGAACAAGTGTACGTGTTTAATGAAATTATAACTGTGGCTAAAGGCCTTTCTATCTCTCATTATCACCAGAGTACACACAATGGAGATAGCAGTTATCAATGGATTGAACAATGGAAAAAGTTTAAGCAAGAATCATATATTAATCATCGGACAGGGGAACCTGCAGAGGACCATTATAAAAGCGAAAGAGTCTTTGACCGAATGTCCAATCACAATATATGTCAGGTTATTCCTATCGCGGAGAAGACACGAAAAGAGAGTAAATGTGTCAGGTCTTTTCAGCAGTCTTCAAATTACACTGAACAAGAGAATATTCATGCTAGAGAGGAGGCTTACAAATGGAATCCATGTGGGAGAGTCTTCAGTCAAATATTCAATCTAAATAAAATGAAAAAAATTCATAATGGAGAAAAACCTTATAAATGTAAAGATTCTGGTAAAAGATCGAATTGGCCTTCAGGTTGTATGCTAAATCAGAAAATTCATACTGGAGAGAAGCCTTACAAATGTAAAGCATGTGGCAAAGCCTTTAAATGTCATTCATCTCTTATTGTACATAAGGAAAGAATTCATGCTAATGCAAAATTTTACAAACTCAGGGAAAATGGAACAAGTTTTAGTGAATCCTCAAGACATAATCAACATCATAGAAATCATAGAGAAGAAATGACTTACAAATGTTCAGAATGTGGGAAAGCCTTTAGTTGGCCCTCAAACCTTATTACTCATCAGAGAGTTCATACTGGACAGAAGCCTTATAAATGTAGCAAATGTGGCAAAGCCTTTATCAATTCCTTTTACCTTAGTCGTCAGAAGGTTCATTCTGGAGAGAAGTCTTATAAATGTAGAGAATGTGGCAAAGCCTTTAGCCGGTCCTCACACCTTACTTATCATCAGAGAGTTCATTCTGGAGAGAAGCCTTATAAATGTAAAGTATGTGGCAAAGCCTTTCGCTGGCCCTCAAACCTTATTGGGCATCAGAGAGTTCATACTGGCGAGAAGCCTTACAAATGTAGAGAATGTGGCAATGTCTTTAGCCAGTCCTCCTCCCTTAATCTACATCAGAGAGTTCATACTGGAGAGAAGCCTTATAAATGTAGAGAATGTGGCAAAGCTTTTAGCCGGTCCTCTTCCCATAATCTACATCAAAGAGTTCATACTGGAGAGAAGCCTTATAAATGTAGAGAATGTGGCAAAACCTTCAGCGAGTCCTCAAAACTTACTCGTCATCATAAAATTCATACTGCAGATAAGATTTATAAATGTAGTGCATGTGGCAAAGCGTTTAGCCGGTTCTCACACTTTACTTATCATCAGAGAGTTCATTCTGGAGAGAAGCCTTTTAAATGTAGAGAATGTGGCAAAGCCTTTAGTCGGTTCTCACACCTTACTTATCATCAGAGAGTTCATTCTGGAGAGAAGCCTTATAAATGTAAAGTGTGTGGCAAAAGCTTTAGCTACTCCTCATATCTTAATCGTCATCAGCGTATTCATACTGGAGAGAAGCCTTATAAATGTAGAGAATGTGGCAAAGCCTTTAGCCAGTACTCATCACATACTAATCACCAGAAAATTCACACTGGAGAGAAACCTTATAAATGTAGAGAATGTGGCAAAGCCTTTAGCCACTTGTCAACCCTTACTAATCATCAGAAAGTTCACACTGGAGAGAAACCTTATAAATGTAGAGAATGTGGGAAAGCCTTTAGCAGGTCCTCAAATCTTATTGTACATCACAGAATTCATACAGGAGAAAAGCCATATAAATGTAGAGAATGTGGCAAATCCTTTGTCACCTCCTCAGGTCTTACTAGGCATCAGAGAGTTCACACTTGAGAAGCCTTATAAATGTAGAGGATATAACGGCCTTCATCAGCGTTCCTGCCTTAATGCACAGCAGAATTCATACTTGAGAGAAGAGTTACAGATGTGAGGAGTGTCGTAAGTCCTTTACCAGCTATGAGAACTTACTGAACATCACAGAATGGATACTGGCAAAAAGGCTTAGAAATGTGAAAAACATAGAAAAGCTTTTAAAAGGCATTCATGTCTTGCTGTACCCGAGAGACCTCATACTAAGGACAGTCGTTACAAATGTAGAGTTTGGCTGCAGACTTTACACATAGCTCACAATTTACTGAACATCCGAGATTTTATTGTGGAGGAAAGCCTTACACTAGAAAATTAAGAAAGCCTTTAACCTGTGGTCTACCCTACTCAACATTTCAGGGATCATTCTAAAGAGAAACAGCATTAACGAAGTTTTCATCTAAGGATTTAAGCTTCAATGGTTGAAGCTACATTAAGAATGATAAAATGAGGTCTTACAAATTATCAGGCATATGTCAAAGTGTATATCCTGATTTGTATCTTATACAACATCTGATAATTATTAGTGGATCGAAGCCGAGCAGACATAAAGAATATGACAAAGCTTACTGAGTATGCAAACCTTACCTGACATGAGAATTCATACTAGGGAGAAACAATTCAAGTGCAAACATTGTCCTAAAGTCTTTAATTAGCATCCGTAGCTTATTCCTCACATGGGGTTTTATTCTAGGGGGAAACCTTAAAATTGAATAATGTGGGAAATCATATAGTTGGACCTACAGCCCCAGTCTTATCAGGGATTATAATTGGGTAGAAATTGTACATTCATGATATAGGAGGAAGGACTTTTGTTTAAAATATACAGTTTATATATGTTCATAGCAGGACAATTCACCATAGCTAAGATTTGGAAACAGCCTAAGTGCCCATCAGTAGAGGAGTGGATTAAAAAACAGTGGAATACTACACTGCAGTAAAAAAGAAGGAATTCTTACCATTTGCTGCAGCATGGATGGATCTGGAGAGCATTGTGCTAAGTGAAATAAGCCAGTTACAGAGAGACAAATATCACATGATCTCACTCATTTATGGAATATAATGAACAACATAAACTAATTAACAAAAACAGATCCAGAGATAGAGAAGCATCGATTAGACTGTCAAACCCCAGAGAGAAGGTAGGGAAGGGTGGGGGTAAGGGGGAAAGATCAACCAAAGGACTTGTACGCATGCATATAAGCCTAACTAATGGACACAGACAACAGGGGGGTGAGGGCATGAGTTGGGGAGGTCGGGTGGTTATGGTGGGATAAGGACACATATATAATACCGTAATAAAAAATTAATTAAAAAATATATATAGTTTATAAAACTCCAAGGAATTTATGCCTTAAGATGTAAAAACTTTATCCAAGTATGTAATTGATTATGAATTTTAAAGTATCACTAAATTGGCTACTAGATAGGTAGCCAAAATGCCTTTCAGATATTGCTCTTAACCAAAATGTTTATTATACAGTGTACTCCAAACTTTAAATGTAGTTAGGTAATGTTTGTATACTTGAATATATCAAAAGAATTGATGTTTCCAGATGTACAATTACTTAGGATGTTATCTCATTTATTTTGAAATCTTTTGAGAAGGAAATATTAATGTGATTCTACTCCCATATCACTTGATGCTGCTGTGTTTTATTCCTGGTGTATGTGTGAAATCATGGGGTTGATTGTTTCTGTCCTAAAGATCTGTGAGCTGTTGTACATTATATGGACTTCATTTGTGTACACTTTCCCATGGAATATTGGGTACATTGTAAGGCGCACTATTTTCTTCTATTAGAGAATAATCCTTGGATAATCTTTTAAAATAGTTCTCGAGTTTTGTAAATGATGTTGTCAAAGTTACTTCCTTTTCTGTGCCAATGTGTTCAGCTGAAAAGTTTTTGGGGGTGTTCAATTTGTGGTTGTCACATTTAGGTGACCAGAGCTACCTTCAGGACAGTGCCGACTGTGTAATAGATTTTCCATAATTAAGAGGAATATTGCAATACCAGTGACGTTGTTATACCCAAGATTCAGAATCGGCATGAACTCTGCTGGTGGAGAGAAGACACCTTTCCCAGGCTGCACTGCTGGCTAAACTCAGGAAAAATAATTTTATTTCTTTCATTTCCTTTTTCCTGTTCCTTTCTGATTTTTCACCTTGTCTTCTAAGCTGCCATTCCTTTTGCAGTGCTATAACCACAGCATGTAAAGTTCTTTCTGTCCCACATCAGCCCGTCAAGCCTGTGTAGATTCTGCTCAATAGTTTTGAATTTATAATGTAATGATTGACATCACAATTTGACGAATATTTTGCTTTATATTCATGAAGGAAGTAGCCCACCATTCAGGTTCTCATGCTGATACCTATATTTTTAATACTAATATTAACTTTTGGAATACCACAAATTGGCATCTGTGTACTTAGTAATTGGGATGATTTCTCTTGTCCTGATTTTCATTGGAAACCTTGAGAATTTCTCATTGTTGTCCTGTTAACTTCTTCATTGGGATGGAATTAACCCATTTTAAACAGGTTTTATTCTCACTTTTTTCATTTTTTTTTTTATTGATTTTAGAGAGGAAGGGAGAGAGATAGAAACATCAATAATGAGAGAGAATCTATTCTCACTTTCCTGAATGTAGGTTAATGTTGGTCATTCTTTCTAGAGGAACCCGAGACCATGGCGGCTTTGTAGGTGAATCCTTTTATTAATTTGGATGAAAGTTATTTTTTATATTCACAGCTTGACCAGAGGTATGTCCATTGCCATTAGCTGTCCCTGGAGTGTTTTCCAAGCCATCACTGTAAGTTCCAGGGACTGTAGGATAGCAGAGATTAAAATGAAAGCCGAACATTTATTCTCAGTGTCCAGTGCTGAATTTGTACAAGTTTATAAGCATGAGTTCCTAAGCATGTGCCACCCAAAGGACTGAAAAAATGATTGCAGAGACAAGATGTTCAGTATGCTTCTACTCTACTTTCTGGCATACTCATGGAGCATTTCTATGTATGTGTGTCTCCTGATATTTTGTGACTGGGACTCATCTGGACCAGGGGCTTTATGAATTTGTTCTGTTAATTGACATACTATGGGATCCAGACCTTTCAAAGACTTCAATCCCATCTAGACAATATTTCCATTTTCTGGTACAGTAGTGAGGAATGTTGAGGAGGTGTATTGATACCAAATACACGTAAGATATTTTTTTTTCTCATGTGGCCATTAGGAAACTGATGAAGCAGACACTGCCCCTTGAGTTAGCAGAATTCTGTCTTCATTTTGTTCAGAATGCATATTCTTCTGCTTTGGGGTGAAAAGTTGTAAGTCAGAGGTTTCAACCATTTTATCTGATGGCACACTTGAACTAATTACTGAAGTTCAGTGGTTCACCAAAATAAATATATTCCCAGTCTTCCAAAAAAAAAAAGTCTGATTTTGATCCATGCACACCACACAGCTATTACTGTGTTGGCTGTTGTCACTTATTTTATTCGACAATCTATGGGTAATATAGTCTGTGCTATTGACTAAACAGTCACTGCTGTTTGTTTTAAAAATTCTTGCAGCACACCAGTTTGCGTGTGTGACACTCCGGTTGATAATCTCTGGGGTAAACATATAAAATCCCGGGGCAGGCGGGGAGAGGTCACGGGGGGAGGGGAGGGAAGGAGACATATGTAATACTTGAAACAATAAAGAATGTACATAAAACATAAAATCTGTCTTGTCTAATGATTCCTTTAAGACCACTTTTCCTTATTGATTTATTTGTTTGGGAGGTCTATCCATTGATTTCCATGGGAAGTTAAATTCCCCTCCTATGGTTGAATTAATTAATTTCAAATGCCAATAGCTATATACCTATCAATAATCATGTACAATATAAATGTTTTAGCTGCTTCAGCCAGAATACACAGGGTAGCTGAATGGATAGGAGAACAAGACCCTTAACATATCCTGTTCACATGAGGCAAAGGCTGTTTCTTCTATCAGTGTCTCCCCCGCACCCCCACATTGGTTCCTGCGCATTTGTGCACATTAATACATCAGTACATATGTCTCTTATTTCCTGGTTTGTATAGAGCTTCCAGGACATCCATCCAGGTGGGGCCCCTAAGCAATTTTTACCGACCAACCTGGATGATAGTCCAGATGGAGGGGTGGGCAAACTTTTTAACTCGAGGGCCACAATGGGTTTTTAAACTGGACCGGAGGGCCGGAACAAAAGCATGGATGGAGTCTTTGTGTGAACTAATATAAATTCAAAGTAAACATCATTACATAAAAGGGTACGGTCTTTTTTTTTTTTAGTTTTATTCATTTCGAACGGGCCGGATCCGGCCCGCGGGCCGTACTTTGCCCACAACTGGTCCAGAGCCTACTTGCAATCTCTAGTCCCTGTGTGAATAGACACCCCTTCTCAAAGTGATCACCTCACCAAAGCCTGTGGCTGAGTTCCACATTATTGTCTCATGCAGGGATGTGTAGTAAGGATGTTAATTCATTATGTGAACATAAAAGCAAACAGTAAAACTAGCTTTCAAATGTTTACTAGCATCCTTTAAACCCAAAATAATTTTAAACTTGAAATATACAAGGTAATATTATTCTCTTTACTGTAGAAATTCTTAAGATGGTGCTCGTGGATTTTGCATCAACCAGATTGCATCTGTATGTTCCACAGACATTTCTAAAAGCTTATTTCCAATACAGGGCCTCTTGGTTTACTCAGAAATAATAGGAGTTTTGAAAAATTTAAAGTATTTTTATTTTACTATGTTAAGGTTTTATTTTATATTTATATATTTGTTAACTTTTAAAAATATTTTTTTAATGAATGCAGTGAGGAAGGGAGAGAGACAGAAACTTCAATGGTGAGAGAGAATCATGGATTCCCTGCCTCCTGCATACCTCACACTGGGGATGGAGCCATCAAGCTAGGCATGTTCCCTGACCAGGGATGGAAATCTGACTTCCTGGTTCATAGTTCTATGCTCAACCACTGAGCCACGCCATTTAGGCTGGTTTTATTATTTTAAATAAATGTTTATGCTGAAATAGATGGAAAGTTTTGAAGATACATTGCTATTGGACAAAACAAAACAAAACAAAACAGGAAAAACGGAAGCTCCTAGGACTCAGCTTACTTCCACTCCTATGTATGTACTCACTACACAGTGTCCTGCTATTTGTCTATAGATGAAATCTTTTTCAATGAAACATACTTCATATTATTTTTATTTATTTTTTATTTTTTTAATCACATCACTTTTATTTTTTTTATTAAATCTTTATTGTTCAGATTACATTTGTTCCTCTTCCCCCCCTCCTCCCAAAACTCCCCTCCTCCCAGTTCCCGCCCCACCCTCCGCCCTCTGGGAGCTGGGAAACTTCTGTGTGAATTCCAGGTTCCTCCTCCCTCTTTATGCTTTTGCCACAGCTGCCATTTACTCGCTAGCACCCTAGTAAAGGAACAGCCTCTCTATCTGGGGTGCCTTGTGCCATCAGAGGGCACCTGGCCCTTTCCTCCCTTTAAAGAAGTAAAATAAACGCCCTCTCTCTGCTCTTGTCTCTTCTCTTTCTTGTGAATCCTTTCGCAGCCGCCTCACCAGCCAAAACCTTAAGAATGGCTTGGGAATCTCCACCAGGAAGGGCTGTGCTGTGGACAGCGGTTCTCAAAATGTGGGTCGCGACCCCTTTGGCGGTCGATCCACCCTTTCACAGGGGTCGCCTAAGACCATCCTGCATATCAGATATTTACATTATGATTCATCTCAGTAGCAGCATTACAGTTATGAGGTAGCAACGAAAATAATTTTATGGTTGGGTCACAACACGAGGAAGAGTTTTTTTTTTTGTTTACATATTTTATTGATTTTTAACAGAGAGAAAGGGAGAGGGATAGAGAGCCAGAAACATCAATGAGACAGAAACATCGATCAGCTGCCTCCTGCACGCCCCCTACTGGGGATGTGCCCGCAACCAAAGTACATGCCCTTGACCAGAATCGAACCCGGGACCCTTCAGTCCGCAGGCCGACACTCTATCCACCGAGCCAAACCGGTTTTGGCGAGGAAGAGTATTTAAAGGGACAGAAGGTTGAGAAC